>NC_056725.1:284538234-284652642 GCF_019279795.1 Protopterus annectens
CCGCTGGTGTTTCCCTTCACATTCATTATGACTGCTTTATTGTGACCATGTTCATTTTTATATATATATATATATATATATATATATATATATATATATATACATATATATATATATATATATATATATATATATATATATATATATATATATAGCATATACACCTACATACCTATTTACATTTCCCATACTGTTGAATGTCCACCGCGCATCCCCACTGGCTTTACCTCCCTATATCTGATGGACATTATTCTGGCCATCACATAAAATTAGCTGCCCTTGCATGGCTTGGACCCAGAAACAGACACACCTTATTCACCAGTTTGACCACTACACCATCCGTGGTATATTCCACAAGGGTGGTAGCTAGGATATATGACTTCACTACAGGTATTCAACAGTACTGGCAACAAATGTGACTGTTGGTGTGCATATGTGTACGGTCCTCTCAACTACTCAGAGACTTTTTTCAACAGTAACAGGGATAAGGCAAGGACAAATCAGGGACAATCATGGACACTTTTAAAATATTAGTACTATTAACTTGAAATGTTGACAGAATCAGAGCATATGTATTAATACTTATTTTCTGAAGTAAAAGACGTCTGTTACTCTTAATTATTGTCATTATTCATTCAGTGTAATTTACCACCTTTCCTCCAAAGGTCACTGGTTTCAGGGGGGATTAAGAGGCTGGCCAGTTATTGTACGAATGTTCTGACCATTGGTAGGGTTGCCATCTTTTCATATGGCTAGGATGAGATATATTTGAGTCCTACCAGATTTTTCAGGCCAACACATGCCCACGGTCAGTACAGGGTTTAGGACTTTACTTATTTTCATAGATGAGAGCTTATTCTTGTAGCAGTTTAGTTGCTTATTCTGTTTCTTGTAAGATTTACATATTTTACATACAGAAATAACTGTTTTATGCAACTGTTACATGAAATATGGTACATAATTATTTACTACAATCATAGGACATTTGCCACTGTATTATTTTTGGTCAGGACACACTTACCCAAACAGGGACTGTCCCTCAAAAAGTGGGACAGGAGGTACCCTGCTTACGTCAGTGCCTTAATCACCCTATATCCAGCTGCCACGTTGCAAATGTGTAAAGTATATATTCTCGATAATGCATGTGGGGAGCCGTGCATCACGGTCAGGTGTTTAATCCTGGGTAGTAGGTTCTGCATGACCGGCTGGAGGCTGAGCAGACTTGTGAACCACTACTGCACATATAACTTGTGTCCAGATGTCTACAGGACTGGGCATCCTGTCGTGACACCAAGTCTGATGTTTACACAGGATACTTATCCCATGAGGGATATCCAAAAATTGAACAGACCAATAAACTTTGATATTTTTGGATTTACAAAAATGAGGTAGGGTTATACATGCAAGGGATACATAGTTTGCAATCCTGAGACTGCCTAGGGTGAGACTGCCTACTAGATATGAGTAGTGGTCACTATGTGCAGATATGGCTGTGCCAAGTGGCAGCCCGAGTATGGCTGAATTTGTTGGACGTTCAGGAATGGGAGGGTTGTGTTTTGTAGAGGAGATGATGGGTATTCAATTATGCATCCTGGTGTGTTGTGGTTGGATGGCTCAGTTCAGGCCAGACCATTATGTGGGTATGTGCCAGAGACATTTCTGTACATGTGTATCGCACATTTTAATATTCATATGTTTATGGGATTGTGTTCTACAGTATGGCCTGTCAGGTTGTATTGTGGATGTGTATGTTTGTTCTTTGTGTTTCTTTCTGATTCACCCACTGCTCCCTCATACACCTCCAGTTCACCTATTGTGCATCCAACAAAGTCTCCCCTTGGAGAATTATTACGTTACCTGCCCCCCCACACCCATATTCCACACACTCCATTCATCCCTTCTCTGGATGATGGCCCATGGCACGGTCAAGGGAACACATTGCATATGCTACATATCTCTGGTACCTGTATGGTTGTGAGGGCTACCCTAGCATTTTTCACCTTCCACATGCTGTACATCACGCACATAAGTACAATCCAATACTTATCTTTCATGACATGGTTGGTAGACCTGGGTAATACCCATTCATCTTTGGCCCATCCTAACAAGGATGCCTTGAACTGCAAATGGGCAGATTTTGGGTGAATGCTCTGACCATTGGTAGGGTTGCCACCTTTTCATATGGCCAGGATGGGCTATATTCAGGACACACATCAGATTTTACAGGCCAACACATACCCATGGTCAGTACAACGGATAGTACTTTTCTTTTATACCTAAATGTAAGCTTATTGTTGTAGCAGTTTAGCTGCTTCTTCTGTTTCATTTACTTGCGTATTCTGTTTCTTGTAACATGTAGATATGTTACATACAGAAATAACTATTGTGTGTGACTATTACATAAGATGTGGAACATAATTATGTCCTACAATCGCACGATATTTTACATTTATAATGGTTTTGCTATGGACACAACTGCCTAGAGGGGGACTGTCCCTCACAATGTGGGACAGGTGGTAACCCTGACCATTGGGCTAGACTTAGCTATTGGCGGCATGCTAACACGATGCATTTTGCTTCCACTTGGTATAACTATCAACACTACAATAGAGTATGGGCATGGGGTTTTAAATGTCATTTGTTCGAGGCATGGGGACTGAATATTCAACTACGTGCATTTGTGTATGCTTCTTATTTTTGTGTTCACAAAACTGTCTTGCATGCTTTGCATACGTTTCAGTATCCACGGACACTGACAGGTGTTATTACTATTGGAGGCAGGCTGTAATATTCAGCATTTTAGGTTGCACGTAAACAGCCGCCATGTCCACACCTCCGTGAGGCACTTCGACACGCCCCATGCACTCATCACGTTTCCTATGCACGTGGATGTGGCGGCAGTGCTCTTTAATTAATATGCATATGGCGCTACTGCGCCATCTCTACGCCACACGGTCGGTGCAAGCCTAACACCGTCCTTGCACCGAGCTTCATGAATCCTGGGGACAATTTTTAAAATACTAACATCTAACAAGAAATCATAATTCAAGCAGTTTACTACTGGCTGGCACAATCTAAATTGTATTCCAAAAATTTTGTGAATTTCTGCTTTAAAAAACAAGTGTTATCCTCAGTTAAAACACATTGCTATGGGTGTTAATTTGGCTTCTCTTTAAACAGACATGTCCATGGGTTTCCAGGAGTCACAACTTTGTTAAAGTGAAGTGACTAGGTATCTCTTTCATATTAATACATGGCACTGGTATGCAAAGGAGTATTGGAAGGTATGAAATACAAATATTGACAAATTAAATAGCTTTATTCAGTACTTAAATAGTAGCAAGTTTGACAGTATGTTTACAATGAAACATAATTTATTTAATATTGCATTTCTTGACATTTCAGTTACAAAATTTATTTTCTGGACTGTATTTATCTACAAAAAAATAATTTACCAGAATTTAATTTTTGAATGCCTTTAGTTGTGGCCCCAAGCATTATTAAAATATTCCAGAATTATAGTATTTCAAACTAAGATGCTTGAGCAATGATAATGCTGAAGTTGAGAAGTAAGACAAGAAAGTGGATAGCAGATTTGACGATTGAATGTATTTGCAGACATATTATTGATTAGGTGCATTATCAAGCTTTAACTTCCATTTTTATTATAATAAATTAGATGAATCACAACATATGGAAATTACTTTAAAATAAAACTAATTATTAAGAAACATTAGAACATTTTAGTTTGATATATTTTTTGATGATTCTTTTAGATGTACCTTTCAACAAGGGCGAAAAATTGGTGAATATTTACTGTGGTATAAAAAAATTAGTAACCACACAACAAAGTTTTTAGGGGACAAACAAAGTGGCTATACAATATGTGGCAAATGGACATATTGTAAAGTTGCCTGCAGAATGAAACATTTCACCTCTGTCAATACTCGTAAAAAGTATAACATAAGCAGAATTTTACTTGCAATTCTGAATGGCTATTATACAATGTTAATGTACATGGCCATATGCCACTTCAGCATTTTCTATATTAGCCAGACATCTGGAACCTGGAAGCCGTGGGATCAACATACAACTTAGTGATATTAAATGCAAAAGAGAAATAAGCGCATTACATAAATATATGATAGACAATTTAAATGCCTATTTTACTTTTCCTGGCAAAGACAGTCTATATGGGCAGATTATCTGTTAAAGAAAAAATATTTATTAATTGAATAAAAAAGAAATTATATGAATAACTAATCCTTTTGCTAGGTATAAGCCAGAATTAAACTAATATATATATATATATATATAAATATCAACAATAAAACTGAGTTTGTTGTATTTAATTTCAAACATATTTTTTGGTCATCCAAAACTTTTATAGTAATCTGGAAACTAATGCATCCTGGCTAATCCACCGTGCAATCTCCTTCTACTTCTAACTCAACTGACTCAATACCATGTCAGTTTAACTCCTACTTCATGCAGACAGTAATATCTCAGATTAATAATAATAATAATTATAATAATTCACCTCTCCCCCTTCTATCCTGTCCTAGCCAGTCACATTCTTTCTGCTTCCTCACATTCTCCACATATACTATAAGAACATTTCTACTGAAATGAAAACCAACCTTTTTCTGCTGCAGACCAGCTTACATTAGAATATTTAAGAATAGCAGCTGATGCTTTCCCTTTATCCATACAGATAAACTGATCCATATCTGAGAAATATTCCCATCTATCTGGAAGCAATCCTATATAAATAACACTCCAGAAGGGTGGTCCATCAACAGACTTTTCTAACTATACTGCTATTTCTATCATATCCTCTCTGTCTGAATTACTAGAAAAATGCATTCACTTGCAACTTATGCAGTACATTAACTCTAACAACCTTCTCTTCAAAACCCGTCATGGTTTTAGATGTTATCATAGTCCTACCAATGCTCAACCCTTAAATGTTCATAGATTCATAGGTAGGTACTATTCTATTGGCACCAGGGCCTATATAAGCCTAGCCAAAAAGGTACCCCGGCTTTTGCCACCCAAGAAAATTATTTTCCTGTGCCCCTATCAAGCAGAGACACAGAAGTGATCCCCAGGGTGAATTTCTTATTTCCCATCCAATCATCAAGATTTTTCTTGAATAGTGCTAATGAGGAGCTCTGTTTGACATAGATAGGTAGTCTGTTCCAGAGTATGGGAAGTCTCTGGGACAGGAATCAATCCCTCCAGCATGGTCTGTTTATTGTGATGACAAGATTTAGGTCCCTAGAGCATGTAGCTCTGAGAGATTGGGATTTATTTAAGTGGAGAATGTCCAACAGCTTTGGGTTTGACATAGCTTTGTATGTTAGGCAGAGATCGCCTCTGAGTAGGCGATATGCGCTGGAGTAAAGCTGGAATTTTTTGAGACAGTCTGCGTAGGGCATCTGTTTGAGGCCAGTAATCCTCTTTGTGAGGTAATTCTGTGGCCTTTCTAGTTGTTGCAGATGTCTTGTGAGGTACATACCAAAAGGGGTGTTGTACTCTATAATGGGTCTAATGAGTGATGAGTAGAGGGGAACAATGACCTCTTTTTTTCTGGATGAGAAACCTTTTGTGATGAGGTGTGCCATGTAGAAGGATTTCCTGACCACTGTGGCGATGTGATTATCAAAGGAGAGACTACTGTCCACCTGTGTCCCAAGGTCTCATCACACTTTCAGTGTTAAGAAGACTACCGCCTATGTGGTAGTTCATGGGTACAGAGTTTTTACTAAATGGGATGACAATGCACTTTTTGGCATTGAGTTTGAGGCCATGGCTTTGACACCAGTCATCTGTCTCAGTGAGGCCCTTTTGTATGATGACCACAACATTAGGAGTTTTGATTATGGCTCTTAGTTTGCAGTCATCTGCGAACTTAGTTAGCCAAAGACCTTCTGTGTTAGCCTGTACTTCAGAGAAGTAGATACCAAACAGGAAAGGACCCAGGACTGAACCCTGTGGTACTCACTTGTCACTGGTCTGAAGTTGGATTTGGAGTCTGCTACTTTCACAGTGTGGGTTCTGTCAGTAAGCCAGTTGGCAAACCATCTTGTGAAACAGGGATTTATACCTAGTTTAGTGAGTTTATCTATAATTCCAGAGTGAGGAATGATATCAAAAGACTTAGTGAGATCTAGATAGGCTGTGTGAACCTCCTTACCCTCATCTACGGCTTTGGTGACCGCTTCAAAAAAGTCTGTCAGGTTTTGGAGACATGATCTGCCTTTTACAAACCCAAACTGTGTGGGGTCTAGAGTTTGGAGATTACTAATATCTTTGTTTATGAGTTCCATGATGATACATTCCATGGCCTTGCAGACCAGGCTCAGCAGGCTAATGCGGTGGTAGTTCCCGGGGTCTGTCATGGCTCCCCCTTTGTGGAGTGGGATAACTGTCACAGTGCACCATTCAATGGGCACAAAGCCTGAGGTGAGGTTATGATTGAACATTGTACTTAGGTGGGGTGCCAGTTCATTCTGTATTTCATGTAGAATGTAGCCTGGGATGTTGTCAGGTCCCATGGATGCTGTGTTCTTGGCTTTGGAGAGTGAGTTTTTTACCTGTGCAGCCATGATTATAGGAACTTTGCATTCTTCCGCTATTGAGATGGGCCTTTTAGGGGGTGAGAGGGGGGTAAAGTTAGCACTGAACCTATCTGCCAGGATGTTGGAAATATCAGTTGGTTCTGTATATTTAGTGGCATTGTGCTGTAACTCAGAGCAGATCTGAGTGTTGCCATTGAGATTCTTGACATAGCTATAGAATGCTTTGTGGTTATCTTTAGAATCAGTGGCGATTTTGTTTTCATAACTAGCTTTGGAGGATTTTATGAGGTATCTCAGCTTCTTACTGAGGCTGACCAGGGAGTTCCTCCAGTCATGGGATTTTACTCTTTTTTGCAACAGTTTCTTTCTTCTGTTGTAGAGTTTGTTTATGACAGAAGACCACTAGATTGGCTTCCTTTTTTTGGAGGATAGCATCTTGGTTCTGTTAGGGATAGCATGATCCATGCACTTGTGTAAGTGCTTATAAAGTGCATTTGTGTCGGATTCAGCAGTCGTACCTCTATTGTCCATCTACTTGGGTGTCCTGAAGTTTGTCACTTCTGTCTTAAGAAGCATGAAGTTGGCTTTGGAGAATTTTTTTGCAGTTGTTTCCCTAATGGGGGATGGGGGAGGGATGTCAGTGTCTAGGGTGATTAGTTTGTGGTCGGATCTGACCAACGAGGAATTGATCTCTGGTGTGGAACACCAGTCACCCATGTTGGCAATGACCAGGTCTAGGATATTGCTGCTCCTGGTGGGGGTGTGGATAAGCTGATCCAAGGTGTTGGAATTTATGAATTCCAGAAAACATTGAGCAAAAGAGTTGGTACATGAGTAGTTTACCCAGTTAATGGTGGGGTAGTTGAAATCACTCATTATTAGGGTGTTGGGTTGTACCCTAATATTTTCCAGTGTATAAAGAAAAGAGGAGTGGGAGTCCTGGGGCATGGCATGGGGTCTATAGCAAGCTACAATTTGGATTGTGGTCTTGCCTAGAGTTAGTTGCACTTGGATATTCTCAGATGCATTATGTTTAGCAACTAGCTTGGAGGTGTGGACATCCTTAATGAGTATGGACATGTCTCCGACTTTAGTGTTTCGGTCTGGGTTAGGTGGCTGAAAGGTGTGGTATGAATTATAGCCTGGTAATGCAGGGGTGCTCTCTGGAGCATTAAATCAGGTCTCTATCACTGCACAGATGTCAATGTTCTCCATTTTAAGGGAGTGCTTAGTGAGTGCATTTTGAGGTTTAGACTTCTAGCATTGAGTAGCATTACTCTCAGATTTTGCTTTCTTGTACCTGTTACAGTGGTGAATTTGTCATTTGAATCTTGCCTAAAAAAGGCACTAAAGGGGTGGCAAGAGCAATTGCCAGTATCTGGAATCCCAAGGGCAACAGGTGTAGGCCATCTCTAGCAAAGCATCGTAGTCTGTTGATCATGTCATCCCAGGCAGACAGACACTGGATTCCCTTAAAATGACACTAGAAGCTCAGCCAATTGTTAATGTCAATCATTTTGTCCTTGTACTGTGGTATCATTCTGGGTGATGTCAGGATGCTACTCAGGGCTAGGGTCATAAATGCCTGAGCTACAAGACTGTAGAGCTCCTCCACGACTCTTTTCATGTAGTCCAGGGAGGTATGTCTCAGTTCATTCACACCAACATGGACAATGACAGAGTCATATTTGTACTTGTTGTGTAGTGACCTGAGTGCATGTGTTATGTGGTGGATCCTGGCACCCAACAAGTAGCTGACAGTAACTTTCTCCTTGTTTAGCCCGGTGAGTGGAACATCAGTGTGCCTGACTATAGAGTCACCTATGACTAGAGTGTTTGGTACATTATGCCTTATGGGCTGTAGTTTAGTGGCACAATGAGTTTGTGGGCTATGTGTCATTTGGGTTGTATTGGGGGGGGTGGTGGTTGCTTGCTTTTCTGCTTTGGAGGAGGTCTCAGTTGTTTGGGCAGATTTTTATTGAGAGCATCCCCGAATGTAGGCATGTGTTTTGTGCTGCTATGTGTGTGTTTTGGTGGTGTAGGTTTTGAGGAACTATGTGATGAGTGTGGTGAGGTGCAAGTGTTTACCTTCTCCTCTTGACAGTCTAGTCCAGTCTTTGGTGCAGACAGCTTTGCTTCCAGTTTGGCTATATAAGTGCATCTCTCACAGGTTGTAGTGTTGTGTGGTAGGAGGAGAGGGTTGTCTGTGTACATGAAGCAATTGATGTATTGCCCCAAGATGCCCAGATTCATCAGGTAGACAGGAGAAAACACCGGGAGCTGACCTTTAGACATGCCTGGATAGGTGCTTATTTATTAAATACTAAAAACTGTTTTCCTCTAGACAAGTGAAGAAAGTTGAGTGCTGTAGTAATTTGTAGCTTATTTAGTGCGTACGAGTTCTGAACAAGTGCTGAGCTCAAAGAAACAGATTTGAGTGCTAAAACTAAAAAAACTGGCTACTTCTAACAATTAATACATGGTCAATAGAATTGTTTCATTATTCCTGTCAAGAAGTTTTCTACTGGAGATCTCAAGATGACCAACTCAAATAACCCATACCAGGAGAGTGCTGCCTTATCCCTGCTGACATTTCAGGACATCACTTAAAATTATTTTATTGATATCAAAAGCTGGTTGTTGTGTCTTTTGGCTTTTCCTGGTTAGGGGTCGCCACAGTGGAACTCCGGTCCGCTAATGACTGGCAGTAGATTTTTACGTGCTGAGTTGCTGGCCCTGACACACAACCTTCAACAAAGGCACGCCCATTCACGCATGTCTCCACACAGAAGACACTCTAGCTGAGAATCAAACAGGACAACATCTTACTGTGAGGCGACAACGTTACCGCAGCACCACCACCGCAGTGTTATCAAAGCTGGTAAAAGATGCAAATCTATTCTTAAACCCTAAAAACAGACAAACAAAAACATATGCTCTACACTCCTAAACAATACAAAACAAAACTCAATCTTTCAAAGTAACCTCATTTAACAACACAAAATTTAAACCATAACCAAACAAACAAAACCACTATACATCCTAACTGATAATAACCTCATATATGACCAAAGCGTTCTGCAAGGCATTAAAAAAAGCACACCAGAAATATTGCTCCTTCTGCAGAAAGCTAAACTATCTGTCTGTTTCAATAAAGTAGTGACATTTGCTTCCAACCTTACATATAGAAGTTATCATTGCAGAACTCTGAAACAAATAAACTGCCTTCAGCTACCAAAATATTTAACATACTGACAACTTATTACTACACACATTCACATACATGCATCAGAAAAATGGGCAGGGTGAGGGGTGTGGCCAAGATGCCAATCTGACAGCAGCAGAAATCCATAGCTCTGCTTAGATTTTAATATCCTGACAGAAAATATACTTTAATTTGTAGAAAAATCTAACTAAAAGTTAGATTAACATAGACTATTTATTATTTTCTAAAAATGACTACATAGTCAATAGAATTTTTTAATTATTCCTGTCAAGAAGTTTTCTACTGGAGATCTCAAGATGAGCAACTCAAAGACCCCTCACCAGGAGAGTGCAGTGAAGAAAGAACTACATCTTATAACAGCAAACATCCAAGAACTGTCACTAAAAACATGAGCAACGTGAAGAACCCACACCAGGAGAGTGCAGTGAAGAAAGAACTACATCTTATAACAACAAACATCCAAGAACTGTCACTAAAAACATGAGCAACATGAAGAACCCACACCAGGAGAGTGCAGTGAAGAAAGAACTACATCTTATAATAACAAACATCCAAGAACTGTCACTAAAAACATGAGCAACATGAAGAACCCTCACCAGGAGAGTGCAGTGAAGAAAGAACTACATCTTATAACAACAAACATCCAAGAACTGTCACTAAAAACATGAGCAACGTGAAGAACCCTCACCAGGAGAGTGCAGTGAAGAAAGAACTACATCTTATAATAACAAACATCCAAGAACTGTCACTAAAAATGGGCAAATTCAAAAACAAAATGGATGTTATCAAACAAGAATGCAGTAAACAACTGGAACTTCTAAATGGAATAGTAAAAAAACAATCTGAACAGATTCTTGCCTTAGAGGAAACAGTAACTGACTTAAATACTAGAGTGACAGAAAATGAACATCACAATGAATTTCTTCTGAAACAGAACACCAGGCTAATTGAGAAACTGGAAGACCTTGAAAGTAGATCAAGGAGGAATAACATAATAATATATGGAATTCCTGAGAAAGAAGAGGGTGCTAACATGATTCAATTCCTCAATAAGTGGTTTCCTTCAGCACTAAACATGCCTGAATCCCTCTCTTTTGGAATTGAGAAGGCTCATCAGTCCCTGGCAAATCCAGCTTCATTTCTGAGTTCATCTAACCCTAGGTCTATAATAGTTAGATTTTTTTCCTCACAAGACAAGGACTTCTTGCTTTAATCAGCTTGGACTAATCCCCCTATCAAGATGGGTGAAGAAGTTATTCATTTTGACAATGCCTACACCTATACAGTCATATCCAGAAGAAGGGAATGTGTTCCTCTTATTAAGTCCTTGAAAAAAGTCAATTCTAAAGCTCAAATTATTTTTCCTGCAGGAATAACAATCACCTTGCCAAAAGGAGTGAAGATCTTTGATTCCCTACAAGAAGCAGCAGAATTTATCCAAAAGAAGAAAATACTGTCAGACATAGATGAAATGGAATGGTCATCCCAGAGTTTGAAGAGACAGGCAACAAAAAATGGATGGTCTGTCAAGGAAGGAGCAAACAAAACTAAGAAACTAAAGGACAAATGAATAAATTCCTTCTAATTTTAAATACTTTGTTTTATGAATCATAATATATTTGATTCTCTAAAGTCTCTATTCTGTAAGGTAATGTGGATCATTTTTATTATTAACTTTCTCTTTTCCTTTCTATATCTACTTCTTCTAATTGCATATAGTACTATTTAAATAACATTCTCTCTCTCTCTCTCTTCTTTTTTCCTATTCTTTTTTGTTATCAATGTTCCTTTTCTCTCTTCCCCCAAATATAAGTACTTTACATACTTTTCCTTTTTAAGTAACTACAAATGATGTATGTCTTCTAATTCTTCAGTAATAGTATAATTTGACTTAATACCAAAGTGTATTTTTTCTAGTGGGTCAATCGTGGGGTAACAAGGTGTTTCTGATTAGTGTTTCTAACTAGATGTTTTAGACTCTTTATTTACATACATTTAAACATTACTACAATACATTAATGGTGTTTTAGAGATAGCTAAGTAGAAGTTTATATATATATATATATATATATATATATATATATATATATATATATATATATATATATATATATATATATATATATATATATATATACTAGGTTTCTTCTTTCTCTCTCTCTGTCCTGGTTAACTGGTTGGTAAATGATTGAAATGTTATAATATGATTTCTGATTTGAGGCAGCTGTTGTTACTTCTAAATAGCTGTTTTTATATGAAAGGGTTCATTTTTTCATGATGTTGATGTTTTGTGAGGAAACTGTGGTCTGTGTGACTGTTCTCATTGTGGAGATTCATGACGTGCACTGACAAGGCAGCTTGAGTGTTTTTTTTTTTTTTTTGCTTTCTGTAAACTCTAAAAGCTTTAACATCTGAATTTCCCACCGAAAATCTTTTTTTCTTCACTAGAGACACCTTATGTTGTGCATGTGTCTATTTAGATACTTTTTAACAAGTTTATGAAGCTGCAGCTTGAGGAAACAACAGTGATGACATCATTTGACCTTTTGAACTTATTAAATGGTTGTACTTAGAATTCTTTTCTCTTGAAATTCTGTTATCCTTCACTAGATACTATAAATGATAAATAATTAGTTCTGATAAAAGTGTTTAACTCCTTTGAAAATGCCTATGTTCTCTTATAGATGCATACATTCTGCAGATTCAATGACACTATTAGTAATTAAATGACATCAAGTGAACTAGAAGCTGCATTAGAAAACTCATTATGCATATTAACATCAGACATGTTATATAACTAATCCTATAGTAACAAAGTAGAGGGCTGTGAGGCCCCCCCATTTTTCCTCTCTTTCTCCCCCACTTCCTGATGAAAGACGTCAACATAGATATTGTTAATACACATGAGTAATATGTGTATAATTGCAAAATGTAATAGTTATGTTAAGTGTTTTATATATATATTCAACAGATCCTTACATTTAAAATGTTAGCTAGATGACTGACAAAATAGTTAAATTATCTGATATTTCTTGAAAAGTCTTGGAAATAATGACAATATTCTTAACCTTCAGCTTCTAATCTTTATACATACTTTGATCTGATGTGTATTTCTGGCATATCTACGTATTAGAGGTGATATTATAATATGTGACATATTCATACAGCTTCAGATATATTGGACACTCTCATTCTAATGTGTATTTCATGGATTCAGATTTTTTTTAGTTGCTTTCATAATGCTTTTTTTTTGCTTTTATAATATATTCTAAGCAGAGATGGATAATTTGTGTCGTTTGTTATTGGAGAGGTGGTGGATGGATGGTTTAGTTAAGTTTTTAACTAAACAAGAAACTTAATGTTTCATGTATGTGTTTGTAAATAGTTTTGGGTTTTTGAAAGTAGTGCTTAATACAAGTTATGCATCCATGATAAGTACGTTTTCAGTAGATTTCAAGTCAACACAGAGGAAAGGTCTTTCAGTTAGTAATAACATACACATTATACTCAATGGCTTATAAATGTTTATCATTAAACATTAATGGTTTGAACAATAATGTCAAAAGAGCTGGTTTGCTTAAATATATCAAAATGCATAAAGCCCAGATCATCTTTTTACAGGAAACTCATCCATTAAAAAAGATCTATAAAACTACTCATTCAATGACTATACCATTCTGGATGATTCATGTTTTAAGACTAAGAGAAGGGGCACTCTTATTCTATAGAAAAATACTTATACTATGCCAAGAATTATAGATACAATTTCAAATAAAGATGGGATGCTAAGCATGGTTATTTTGGAAATCAATAAGAAGTATTATACTTTGATTAATACATACTGGATACCAGGACTGAGTATTGAATATGCTGACAAATATCTGGACCTGATTACTTTAAATGCAAAAGGGGAAATTACAACAACAGGTGATTTTAACTGCCTATTATCAGGCAATGATACTTCTAAAAAATAGTAAAATAAAACTAACATCTCAAGCCAAGAAGTTAAATGACTTCACAAACCAGATGAACCTTAAAGATATACATGGTCTAAGAGAACATTATTCCTTATTCTATACTCACTATTCATATTGGTTTGGTACACAAACATTGATAAGGTCTTTGTATCAAATAATATATATTCTAAATTAAGTGATGTATCTATAATGACTTTTCCACTTTAGGACCATAATGCTATAAACTTTACATTAACTATGTATGCAGATGATTTAAGATTTCTACAGAGAATTCCTGTTTACATAACTAAGTTAAATGACTTTAGGGGATGGATAATAAAAGAAATAGACATGTTTATGGAAACAAATGATAATGATGAAGTGACTTATATTAGACTATGGGACACCTTTAAAGGTTATTTATATGGTAGAATAAAATCTTGGTACATTAAAAAAAGGAGACAGTGGAACAAAGAAATTTTAGACTTACAAAAAACATAGACAAGATAAAAATGGATGCAAAACCAAATAACAAAGTAGCATGTAATGAAATTACTAAGTTAAATCAAAAATACTTAGAAGTTCTGAATCATAAGGTAGCCATAAACCTGGAAAATTGAAATTACAATCTTATGTTGTAAGTCCCAAATATCTACATAAAATAGCGGTAAGATCAAAAAAATAAACAATCAAAATCTTATTAATGAGATTAAATATAAAAGTGATGGTTCATTTAAGAGTACATCTAACTTAATGGGCATATTAGAAGTGTTCAAAAACTACTATAAAGATATAAATAATAACACACCACTTTTGGAGACAAATAATGTAATAAATACTTTTATTCAAGAAAATATAAGTACTAAGGTGTCAATGCAACCAAATAACATATTAAATAAACAAATAACACTAATAGAAGTGAAAGAACAAATAAAAAAAATAAAAGATAATAAATCTTCAGGACTGGATGGAATAATTCCTAAATTAAATAAGATTTTTCCAGAATATTTAGTAAAGAAAATCATTAGTGCCTTTACTATGGTTAAGCAAAAATGTATAACACTCCCATCATAGAAATACTCAACTATCTCCCCCATATTAAAACAAGGTAAGGACCCCAAATCTTGTTATTCATATAGGCCAATTTCATTACTAAACGCTGATTATAAAATGTTCATGACAATATTAGCTAATAGGATAAATGAAATATTATCTAATCTAATACATAATGATCAGACAGGGTTCATTCTTCATAGAAAAGTGCAAGATGACATTAAAATTACTATCATTAATAGACATAGCATGCAAATACAAAAAAACAACTAACTATTCTCAGCCTAGACATAGAAAATTATTTTTTATTCAATTAGTTGGTCTTATCTACAAATAATTCTGATTGGTTTTGAATTCTCCTCAGATTTTGTCAACTTATTAATAAAAATGTATAGTAGGGCACAAGTGTATGTGAAAATCAGATCATGTATATCCTCACCACTAGAAATCCTCACGGGAACTAGACAAGGTTGTCCTTTGTCACCATTATTGTTTGTTCTTTCAATGGAACCTTTTGCTACATATATCAGAAACAAGCAAAATATAAAATGCTTTTAAATTAATAAGGACTGTTGTCCTAAGATACAATTATTTGCTGATGATATGTTGTTAACTTTGGGTGATATTGATGGTTCTTTGCATGATGTTATAAATACCGTAAGCAAATTTGAAATAGTTTCTGGGTTTAAATTTAGTCATAACAAATCAAAAGCATTACTAACTCACACAAAATCAGCAAAAAACTAAAAGAGAATAGCCTGATTAATTGGGAGCATGACACATTAGAATATTTGGGTGTCAGGATAAAGGGTACATGGAAAGATTCTGTTAAACTAAACCACAATAATTTAATAACCACCATTAGTGAACTAATCAAAAGATGGAATAAAATGTTCTTCCCAATGTAGGATATGATCTGTTTAATTAAAATGATATTTTTACCTAACATTTTGTTTTATATACTGTTATTGATACTACCCCCTCCCAAAAACATATTTAGAAAATGAGATTCCATGCTACTTAAATATTTATGGTTCCCCTTAAAACCTAGGATTGCATATAAATGGCACATTAGAGCTTGGAACAGTAATGGGATATCATTCCATAGCTTAGATCTTCATTCAAATCAGATATAATTAATGTAATATTACAATGGATCACACCTAGCTATATATCTGGCTGGAAAACAATACATGTGATTCATATAACTGATGTCAGAACTATAAAAAATCAGTTTAAGGAACAATATGGAATAAGTAGAGTTCATTGGCTTTTACATGAATTTTTTTTATTTAATACGAAGTTTGATCATTTTTTTATGGCATTAATCAAATATTTAATAACTTTAAAAATATAATCGATTGTAATTACAATATTAAACAATTTCTATTTCGTATATTCCCTATAACATACTCCCCTGATTGCCTAGATTCTTTCAACATCAATGCGATGCAAAAATGAAAGAAAAATAGATTGATATTCTAGCATCAGTTTAGTGAAAATAAGAGTATTAAACCACTAATCTCTCTTTTATGTAGTTTTGATAATTGTCAAGACAGTTGTTTGTTTATACACTCGTTACGGCAGTTTATAGAAAACAAAATGAGAATATCAATCAACCTACAAACTGAATCTATACCTAGATTGATTCAACTTTTTATTAGGTGTCTTGAAAAGACAGATAATCAAAAAATTAAGTATCTCACCTATCTGTAAGATACTAAGAGAAGACAGGCTAAAGCTTGACTCAGATTTTTTTTGGAATTACTATGTAATGATTAATGGAGAACAAATATCTGATGAATCCAAAAAAATTTTATTGAATTCTACATATTATACCTCTTCTTCATTATACTGTTGATTGTATGCATGCAAATTTATGAATAGGAGTTTCTGTACTCCACATAAAATTAATCTTATACTCAAAAACAGTGAAAGTAAATGTTGGAAATGTGATGAATTACTAGAGGCCAACTGGGTTCACATGTTCATTGAATACAGAAATGTTGTTCAATACTGGAAAGACTTTAGATATTTTGTAAATGCTTTATGGTCTGTCAAATTTCTAACTCACTAATCCTATTCAATGTTCCTATGCCTAATATAATACCTAAATCTCATATTCAGTTACACTGGTCAGTTCTTGCAATTGCCAGAAAAATTATTACTTTGAACTGGAAAAGTAAACAAGATTTGAAGTTTAAAGATTTTATTAATTCAGCAAAAGTTGTTTGCAAAACAGAACTGCAAACCATTTGTTATTGAACTCATAATATAACTCATTAAAAATAACATGGCAAAAATTGGAAAACCTTTTGAACAAATACTAATAACTTCTCATAGATAAAATGATCATTTATCATGGATGAATGTCAATATTGTAAATAGTTTTGTTATTGTTTCATTGTATTTTATATGTATATCTGTGTATGTTTATAATATAAACAAAATAAGAATGTTTTTGAAAAAAAAAGAAAAATGGGCAGAACTACTCTCAATGTAGAGACCTTCTTTCAAATAATATACTCTTAGAAAAAAAAAACAAAGTTTAATAATTCAGCAAATGACTCTATGCTCCCATTACATATTTAAACTCCGGAACACTAACTCAGCATACCTAAAACAGACTATGAATCTTTTGTATTCAAGACTTTACTAAAACAACATTTAAACTGCATGTGGCCAGACACATGCTCCTGCCTCAAGTAGCTCCATTTTCCTTTGTTAACTCATACCTCATATCCCCTTCTGCAGAACAAACCTTTCTACCCCTTCTCCCCAATTATATTCCTATCTTAATCCCCACTTTACATTTCAGTATCTTTATGACCTCTTTTTTAAGCTTTAAGTAATATCCACCTACCAATTAACAATTTTTGCCTCAGTTTTATTTTCTCCTAACATCTATACAATAATTTTTCTTATGCACATCTTTTAAATCAGGGCAGGATACAATAAACCCCACATAGCTCATTGAAACTGTGTGCATGTGTCACACTGTGACATGCATGTGACAGTGCTCTGATTTGTATTTAGTAAAAGACTCTACATGATGTGTAGAGTGGTACAAACATGGTAAACATTGTGGCATACTAATTATTACATAAGCAATGAACTGTATGCTAATCAACAGATTCAAAATGGTGGAGCTATAAAGCAATGATGTACACGTAGTGCAGCCTTCTGCCTTGTATTCCAAGAAGCTATTGGAATACAGCTACGGAAACTACACTGGAGTGAAAAATGTTAGGGGCTGCAGTTGCTCTTTTGTATGTCTATGTGCAACAAGCTTAAGTCTATGCTGCTGCTGCAGATAGACCTCAGGCAAGGAAGAAAAGGGTATTCAGACCCAGTTTAACTTTTCATGGTTTGGATGAGGTTGAAACAGAAGAATGCTACAGGGTAGCTAGAGGATCAATACCTGTGGAGACCAAGGTATGTGTAGCACTTAGAATATTAGTTATAGGAACATTTCAATGACCCACAGGCATCATGCTTGGGGGTGTCATAGGCATCAGTATCCAGGATCCTACACTAATCCCTGAATGCTACACTAGAGAATGCCAGTGGCAATATATATTTCCCCCCACTCCTGAGTATAGAGCTAGAACTATGCAGGAGTTCTACTCAATAGCACACTTTCATGCTATAGACTACATGCACAGTGAGATCAAAGCATCACCCAAGGAACAGGAAAGGGTGTACAGCAACAGAAAGGGGTTATACTGCATTAACTGCCAGGTCATGTGTAATGTTAGGGGAATTATCCTGAATGTTACCATGACTCCTATATCTGGCATACCTCACATCTCTACCAAAGATCTATCAAGGATGATGTGCCACAATGCCATTTACTGTGAGATACAGGGGATCCATGGCTGATGGCGCTCATCACAAATTCACAAATATCCAGGGTGCAACACTATAATGAGGCACATGCTCAAACAAAAAATACCATAGGGTGTCTGTTTAGGCTGTTGAAGTCATGGTTTGGTGTCTAGATACATCAGGGGGCTCTGCAGTACTATCCTAGCACTTCTGCCAAAATTATCATAGTCTGTGCTATCTTACACAATATCATCCTGTGAAAACAACTGGTTTAGCATGACAATGATGATTATGGAATAAAAAATGCAGTTGCAAATCTTTGATTGACACAAAGGTTTACTGACAATAATCTACACCCCCTCCCAGAACCTAAATTTAAATGTAAAACAGAATGTATTGTGAGATATGTATCATAGCTCCAAACTCTGTAACTAAAGTCATGCAAGTCTATTCATTTCCAATATATTGTAAGACATTACTCCTACATCACATCTGAGAAAGAATAATAAAGGCCCTTTTAATGTCACACATGTACAGGCCTAATTGAAGTATAGCACTGGTCACTATTTAAGCTGTATATCTGTAATAACTATTGCTGGCAACCATGCCTTCTGTGGTAATGAAGAATAATTACATTTGGAAATGTATGCATTCTTTTTTAAATAGATTTGAATGCTCCATTGTGCAAATTGCTTTTAGCAGTGTGTAAGTCACCATAAAATATTTGACAAGTCATCCCATTGATGTCTCCAAAATCAAGGCTTAAAAGCCAGGTTATTAAGCAATTCATTGTTGACCAGTAGACAAAGTAGGACCAGGTATAGTGGCACACATGCCATAAATCAATACTAAATGTCACATTATCATTATTATTACAATAACTCCCTTCCTCTTTGTTTGACAATGTTTCTCTTTGCATACCATTGTGCAAATGTGGTTGGGATAGTTGTACATGTTTGTGCACTGGTCATAAAATACAATATCACAAAATGTCAGGGAAACATTGAAACTGATGTTGCAGGACCTTTGCAGACATGGCAGGAGCTGGCAAATGCTGCCAAACTGATTGCTCAGTGGTGAGGTATGGAGGAATCAAAAATATTTGTTGCACTCCTTGCAAAGAGCTACAGCCATAGGCTGCTGCATTGGGACTATAACAGGTCTTAATATAAGGCTGAGGATTGGAACAGTCTCACCAAGGCTGTCTCTAGTGTGACTGGCATACACTGGGGAGCATTACAGTGATTTTAAGAGGTACAAGCAGGCACAACTCAATCATTGGCTGGATGGGATTAGAACTGCTGACATCCGCCAGTTGTGTAAGTATATAGATGAAACAACTTTAAATGACATGGAGTGCTATAGCTAGCCAAGACTGGTATGTATAATGCGTTCATGTCTCTTCTTTCATTTTCTATTTTGCAGCTGCAGAGGAAATCTTGGTGAACAGAAAGGGAAATGCTGAGAGGTTATAGGGACTCAGAGAGGCAAGGGGTATGTCTGCAGCACAACTGACCCTGATTATAATAAGTGTATTGTTATTCTATAGATCAGTATCAAGTTCCGCATGCATATCTTAACTATAACAGCAAACATGCATGCTTTTTTCTGTAGCTCTTTGTAATTTTATTAGGCAACTGTAACACTGTATTCAGATTATGTGGGTTCAATTCCCACAAGTAACCTATAGATTCACATTCAACAAGCATCATTTTTCCATTTGAAATGCAGCAATACTGGCATTGATTCCATTCTGTTAGGTTAATCTTAAGCATCTCTAAAAGCATATATGGAATTTGTGCATATTCCAAGGATTACTTGTAACAATTCATAATAATTTTTGGGGATTGTGAAAGTTGTATAGCTACTATAATAAGAAAACCATATTTATCGGAGTAAATCATGAATGTGATATTTCATGGTTCTAATATCTTTTTGTCTCACTTCACTTCTTATTTTGTTTCTTTTTTTTTCCTGTGGGCTACCTGAAATCACACCTTTCTCATGTCATACCTTTCTGACAACAAACCAAATGCATTTCAGCACAGGGAGGTAGGGCCACCACTGTGGCTCAGCCTGCCATCCCTCCACTGGCTGCCACACCAACACACAGCATCTCTGGGACACAGTCTCGCAGTACTGCCTCCACAGCCCCTGCACTACCTGGCCCATCCACATCAGGTAACATTGCCCCAGCTGCTGGTGCAATGGTATGCTCCAGGAGTATTGATGGAGGTGGTGATTATGTCACCTACCAGAGGCTGGCAGGGATGGTTCATCATCTAACAAAGACTGACATTGGTGCCCACATCAGCCACCTGGAGATGTTGATCATCAAAACAGAAAAGAATCTCCACATCAAGCAGTCTCACTGGGAACTGAGGAAAGAGACAGTGATGACAATTCTGAGAGTGAGGACTAAATTCTTTCTGTTCCCATGCTTGATGAGCATGCACCTCTGGTACCCCTACCTATCCCCAATCATGGTGACCCTCAACCTTTTATATACATCACTATGTTTATCCTGTTTGTCTCCACCTGCTTCCTCACCTACCTTATCTACCTGACCCTCACATTTCTATGTCTCTTCCCCAACATTCCTCTCTTGAAAAAAATGCGCACCTGTCCCACAAAAAAAAAAAAAAAAGTCCCATACATAGCTCTCCACATTGTACCAAATAGGTAGTGGATTTTGGGAAGCTCTACAGTGTAGAATCCCATTCAGTTATTCATTTATAGTATAGATTTGGTTCATTTATTTGAGTCAAATGTGGGATATAAGGTTTGCATTTATTATTATTATTTCGATTTAGTAGTGTTCTAATAAGTTTGTCTTTAGTGTGTATTCTGATATTCATGGAATAATAGGTCAGTAGTTTAATTTTATTTGTAAGTTGCTTTTAGCCTGTAGAAATCAGTCATAGAAGTTTTGGGTTTAGTGTGTCCAACAGTTATTTTATGGGACATAACACATTAGTTAAGAAATTTTAGAAGTGTATTTGTTCATTGTTTAATGCATAACCTAGTTGTACTTCGTATTTGAATTATGGAGAGCGTGTTGATCACATGACATCAGTTTTTTAAACAATTAAACACGTCACGTTAGTGGCGCAATATTTTAAACTTTCTGAAGAAGTTGGTGAAGAGTCACTGACGAAAAGCTACAAGGTGTTTGGCTTAAATAAATATTTTATTGGAGTGTTCCTCAGCGTTTCTTGCCTCATTTGGATTACCTTTTGTTGGATTTGAGGTGAATTGAATCGCAGGCTTCTTTTCAGAAGTATTTCAGGAAGACCAGTGTCTGCATATTCAAGATCATGTCTCCATGTTCAGAACTGCATATGAGTACCCTCTAGTCACAACAGCAGGCAACATTCCCCAATGTGTAGCTATTGTATTGCTTGCCTTTCAGCCTCCTAGTGAAATGGCTAAATCATAATATGACATTACAATTTTACTTACACAGTGCATACAGCATCTATGTGAGGAAGAACACAATAGACAAAGGCATTAAACAAATATATTATACAGGACAAAGCTGATGACAATACCATCATGTTTTTACCACTAAAAAGGCCATACGGTAAGACATCACCATTCATCACTCCTATCCCCATTCTCATCAGTCCTTTTTGTCAAAATGTAATGTAAAAAGTTCCTAACAGCCTTCTATACCAGTGCATGTTCAGTTGTCCAGATAAATGTGCTGGTTATTAATTTCTTTATTGTGTTTTTGCTTAAATACATACTACAATCATTTCCTCTGGCATGCCCTACTTTAAAAAAAAAAACACAGACACACACACACACACACACACACACACACACACACACACACACACACACACACACACACACACACACACACACACACACACACACACACACACACACACACGCACACACACATAAGTTTCCTTACTGTTCATAATCCAGGTTTCCTTACTTGTTCCCCGTCGGAAAAAACAATCCGTCCATCCTCAGGTGCCATTCCATTCTCAGCCAGCCAGCATAATACACTTGTGATTGAATAAATAAATCTCCACTCTTAGCAGCAGAATAAATAAATCCAAGCAGAGTAGTTCTCCACGGCACACTAAGGAGAAGCCGTCCAAACATTTCCCTTCCTGCTCACATTTAAATCCAAGATGAACAGTTCTCCACGTTAAAGAGAAGCCAGCAGCAGCAGAATAAATAAATACGAACAGTTCCCGCTTGCGTTTGCTGGAAATACATGCCCAGCATGGGCTTGAGCTGAATTCTGACTGGTTGGCTGAGCTGACATTGCTGATATCATCGCGCACGTGATGACATCAGCAAAACCGCAAATTTTTAAATAAATGTTTAAAAATAAATTGGAATTGAAGGGGTGCCATTCAGGAATCATGGCACCCCATTATTTAACCCCAGAACATGTTTTTTACCGAGTAATTTGGTACGGTTGGGAGGTATGCACAGAACCCATTGCTATACCTGTGCATTGATGTTCATATTAATATTCAAACAGTATAAAATTATTGTTAAACACAATTTCCCACTTAATTAGTGGGGTAGTATTTGTGGCATGCTGCCAACACTGTTTGTTTTTTTTACATAGGGAAAACCAAATGCAAATTTAAAGAGAGAGTTGCTGAACATTTATACGACATCAAAAAAAGAAAAATAAATAATACCCTAGCAAAACAATCAAAAGAACACCAAGATCATGAATTTAAGTTCACAATCATGGAAAAGGTAAAACTTGCTGAACATGGTGGCCTTTGGCAACTTAAACTAGAAGAAAGTGAGTTATATTGGTAAATTATGTTTAATGCAAATTCCTCGCCAGGTATAAATGATCAGATTTCTGTCAGTTAAACTGAGAGCACTGCAAGGATGACACTGCTGCCATTGTTTACCAACAAATTTATTTATTTATTCCTTCATTCATGATTAAGAATTTATTATCAAAATGTTTCTACTATAGTTTTGTGTGCATTCAAGTTTAGTGACAAGAGTTTTAAATTATTTAAAATTATTTAAAACTATCTACACAGGTATTTGGGTTGCTGTTGTATATATTTACTTTTTTTAACTTTGTGATTTTTACTGTCTTTGACTTAAGATTTCCACAGGGGTTCAGCTGTCTCACAATTTTAAGTTCCTCACATAATTTGGCTGTCAAATGATTTTAAGTTGCTTATATGATTTGAAAATGTTGGTTATATGATATTTTAAAAGTATATTTGTCAGGTCATTTTATGCTTATCTGATGAAGTTTTATTATTGAACAAAACAAAACCGCTTATCAAAAAGTTTTGGATTGCTGGAGCTGGTTTGTCGGAATCTCTGCAGCCTTGCGTGTGATGGATATATCACAAACATTCACCTCCATAGACATATAACCTTGTGTGACCGTTACATATATATTATCATGTGATGATATAATGTACTCACACAGGAGGTTTAGAAAGTAGTACAGACAATGCTATCTACATAAGTACTTAATGTTTTACTACTAATTTTTCTTGGAAGTGTACATACATTGACATATCCTATCTTGGGGACATTGCCATATTTAACATGCCCTCTTCCTGTTTATTCTTTCCCATCATTCATGTTTGTGTCCATTTTCATTGGCACACTTTCGCTGCCTAGTGTGTTTCATTTTATTTGCCCTTGCCATTTGCCCAAATTAGTTTATTCTGCAAATAATTGTAGCTGTGTACATTGTAGTCATGCCACTTTTTTACTGTGCTATTACTGCTGTTATTGCAATATTTGCAATACGGGTAGTCATTGTGGCTATACATACCCTTGGCAACCTTGAAGACTTTATGTTTCTGTGGTCATGCTGCTGTGCATAGTTTCATAGCAGCAGCACTGTTGCTGGCTGCAAAACGTTGCTTGTATTTGTGCAAGTGAGATCAAGAACATGAATATGAGATTAGCGCTGCTGCTCATTGTAATAGTACATGTAAACTACATGTAGCCTTCACATGAAGCCTACATGGAGCTTATTGAATTCCTGGGCAGATCTAATGTGTGCTTATCACATATATTGCACATGAACTGTTTCCATCCTAAATGTTTTGTATTTGGAGTTTAATAACATGCATAATGTCACCATGGAAGAAATGCCTACTTTATCTTTGAATACTGTCATTGTAGAACAATTATGAATTTGCATGTTGATGTCTTAAGACCTGCCTTTGTATTGAATCTTTGTAAAATAAATTGTTTTTCTGTTAGCATCTTAAATGCATCTACTGCTTCTTTTCTCCCTATGTATCAGATGAAAATGGGCTTTGCCTAGTTGGGCGTTCCTGGACAAGAAAAACAAAAATAAATAAATAAACAACTGCATGCATACATACATATATACGTACATAAATATTTCTGTTTCTCCACTAGAATCAAAGTAATAGTTTATGCATATCACCATGCTCCTGTCTTTAATGCATTTAAAATGTGACATTCATATGCTGCCAATTTAAATGTTTTCCAATTACAAAATAGGCTCATAGGTTCATAGATGTGTACTAGGCTAATGGCCCTGGAGCCTATATAAGCCTAGCTCAAGAAGATTCCCTGGCATCATGCAGCCCAAAGTAAGTTCCCAGTGTCCTGTCAAGCAAGACCACTGAAGTGATCGCCGGAGTGAACTTTCTATTGCCCATCCACTCGTCAAGATTTCTCTTAAAGAGGGTCAGTGAAGTGCTCTGCTTGATGTGAATGGGAAGTTTGTTCCGGAGTATGGGAAGTCTCTGGATTAGGAACCTGTCCCTCCAGTATGTTCTGTTTCTTGTGGTAATGAGGTTTAAGTCCCTGGAGCGTGTGGCATGGCGGTATTGAGATTTCTTTAGGTGTAGCATATCTAGCAGCTCTGGGTCAGACATGGCTTTGCAGGTCAAGCAGAGATCGCCTGTAAATAGGCAATAAGAGACAGAGTATAGCTGGAGTTTGTTTGAGTCTGTCCATATAGGGCATGTATCTAAGGCCTAAGATCCTCTTTGTGAGGTATTTTTGTGGCCTTTCCAGTTGTTGTAGGTGTTTTGTGAGGTACATACCAAATGGGGCATTGTATTCTATAATGTGTCTAATAAGGCATGAGTCAAGAGGGATTATGACTTCTTTCTTCCTGGATGAGAAACCTTCTGTAATGAGATGTGCCACATAGAAGGACTTTATGACTACACTGGCAATGTGGTTATCAAAGGAAAGGTTGCTGTCAACCTGTGTCCCCAGGTCTTTTATCACACATTCAGTGTTTAGTGGACTACTGCCTATGTGGTAGTTCATCGGCACTGAATTTTTCCCAAAGGGAATGACAATGCACTTTTTGGCATTGAGCTTAAGGCCATGGTTCTGGCACCAGTCACTGGTGTCAGTGAGGACTTTTTGTAGAATGTCTACATCAGCTGGAGAATCAATAATGGCTTCCAGTTTGCAATCATCTGCGAACATGGTAAGCCAGAGTCCCTTTGTATTCACTTGAACTTCAGAGAAGTAGATGCCAGACAGGAGAAGACCTAGGACCAATCCCTGTGGGACACCACTTGTAACTGGCCGGTAGTCAGATTTGGAGTCTGCTACTTTCACAGTGTGGGTTCTATCAGTGAGCCACTTGGCAACCCATTTTATAACATGGGGTTTGTCCCTAGTTTAGTGAGTCTGTCTATGATTTCTGAGTGAGGGATGGTGTTGAAGGCCTTGGCAAGATCTACATAGGCTGTGTGAACTCCCATCCACAGCTCTGGTGACAGACTCGAAGAAATCTATCAGGTTGAGGAGGCATGATCTACCTTTCACAAACCCAAACTGCATGGGGTCGAGAGTATAGAGATTCCCTATGTCTTTATTTATAAGGTCCATGACGATGCGCTTCATAGCCTTACATATCAGACTCATCAGACTAATTGGGGTGGTAGTTCTCAGGGTCTGTAGCTCCCTCTTTGTGGAGTGGGATGACCATAGCAGTGCACCATTTGGTATGAACAAAGCCTGAAATTAGGCTGTGAATGAACAGTGTACTCAGGTGTGGTGCAAGTTCACATTGTAATTCATGTAGAACACAGCCAGGGATATTATCAGGTCCCATGAATGCTGTCTTGGCTTTGGACAGTGTGGTTTTTACCTGTGTATCTGTGATAATAGGGACTTGGCATTCCTCAGGTATTGTGATAGGCCCTTTAGGAGGTTAAAGGGGGGTAAAGTTCGCACTGAACCTGTCGACCAATATGTTGGCAATATCAATTGGCTCTGTATATGTATTGCCATTGTGCTGTAACTCAGAGCAGATCTGAGTAATGCCATGTAGATTCTTGACATAACTATAGAATGCCTTGTGGTTGTCTTTAGAATCTGCAGCAATTTTGTTTTCATAGCTAGCTTTAGAGGATATGATGATGAATCTTAGTTTTTTGCTGAGGCTAACAAGGGAGTTTTTCAAGTCTTGGGAATTCACCCTTTTCTGCAACAGTTTTTTCCTTCTGTTGTAGAGTTTGTTTATGGTGGAGGACCACCAGATTGGCTTCCTTTTTTTGGAGGAGAGCATCTTAGTTCTGTTTGGTATGGCCCGTTCCATGCACTTGTGTATGTGTTCATACAGTGCATTGGTGTATGATTCAGCAGTCATGCACCTATTTTCCATTTGCATGGGTGTTGTGAAGTTAGCCACCTCTGTTTCTAGAAGCCCAAAATTGGCTTTGGAGAAGTTTTTTGCAGTGGTTTCCTTTGGGGTGGGTGAGGGTGTGATGTGGATATCCATGCTGATTAGCATGTGGTCAGATCTGAACAGGGAGGAGTTGATTACTGGTGTAGAACAACGGTCGCCCATGTTAGTAATGACCATGTCAAAGATGTTTCTAACCCTGGTGAGGGTAAGAATGAGTTGGTCCAGGGCAGTGGAATTAATGAAGTCCAGAAAACATTGAACAAGTGTGTTGGTACATGAGTAAATTTCCCAGTTAATGGAGGGGTAGTTAAAGTCTCCCACTATAAGGGTATTGGGTTGCACCCTAATATTTTCACATGTGTTTAGGAATGTGGAGTGGAAGTCTTGGGACATGGTGGGGGATCTATAGCATGCTACAACATGGATTGCAGTTTTACCCAGTGTTAGTTGTACCTGAAGTATCTGTGATGTGTTATGTTGGGCTACTAGTCAAGAGGTAAGCATATCCTTTATGAAAATTTAGACACAACCACCTTTAGTGCTTCGGTCCAGGTTTAGGGAATGAAAGGTGTGGTATGAATTATAGCCTGGTAGTGCTGGGGTGCTCTCTGGATCCTTGAACCAGGTCTCGGTTACTGCACAGATGTCGATGTTTTCCATTTTAAGGAGTGCTTCGAGCTAGTGCATTTTGAAATTTAGACTTCTAGAACTGAGTAGCATAACCCTCAGATTTCATTTGCTTGTAGCTGGTATGGTGGTAGTTTTGTCTTCAGGACATTGCCTAAAAAATGCACTATAGGGGTGGCAAGAGGCTTGGCCAGTATCTGGAATCCCTGGGGTGACAGGTGCAGGCCATCTCTGGTGAAGCATTGACGTCTGTCGATCATATCATCCCAGGCAGACAAATACTGGATTCCCTTAGAATGACACCAGAAACATAGCCAATTGTTGAAGTCAATCATTTTCTGCTTGTACTGTGGTATCATTCTGGGTGATGGTAGGATGCTACTCAGAGCTAGGGTTATACCTGCCGGGGCTACAAGATCTGAGAGCTTCTCTATGTCTCTTTTCATGTAGTCCAGGGAGGTACGTCTCAGGTCATTCACACCAATATGGACAATGACAGAGTCATATTTGTACCTGCTGTGGAGTGACCTAAGTGTGTGAGTTATGTGGCGGATCCTGGCACCTGACAGGCAGCTGACCATAACTTTCTCCTTATTCAACCTAGTGAGTGGGACATCAGTGTGCCTTACTACTGAGTCACCTAGGACTAGTGTATTGGGAAAGTTGCTTTTGCCTTATGGGCTCTGGTTGAGTGGCACACTGTTAATGTGAGCTATGTGTCTCATGGTTTTTGCTGGGATGTGGTGGTTGTTTTCATTTCTGCCTCGGAGGTCTCTTTTGTTTGGGCAGATTTTTACTGAGACCTTCCATGAAAGTAGGTGTATATTTTGTGTTACTATTTATTTATTTATTTATTTATTGCATTTGTTTACTGGGATAAGTCCACTGGGCCTAAAAGAGCCCACTTTTAGTGGACGCCCGGGAAGAAAAGCTCCAACGAGATACAGAAAAAATATAAACATTAATTAGTACAGAATCAGAAACAGTGTTACAGATAGTAAATATAGTAACATATACAGAATATATACATAAAAGCAGGAATCTAGTTTGTTTGATTACAGCAATATATACAGAAAATATACATTAAAGCAGAATTCAATGAATTCAATCAGACTGGTAAAAACAGAGATCAGTATTATTGTACCAGAATCAAAAAGTGAAGATAAAAATAAATATGGAGAAAATATAATCACTCACTAGTAGCAAAAGACATAGGAGTTTAGTAATCATATAAGGAGAGTGAAGAGGTTAGGTTATAGAGCAGGAACATAGCCAGGAAGAGCTGAGATGAATTCCCAGCATTTGTTTGAAGGTGGTGGTGCTGCCTGTGTTTCTTATAGAAGGTGGAAGTGAGTTCCATAGTTTGGCAACGGTGAAGGCATAGGGGAGTTGACCAGCAGGTAAGGTGGGCTTATCTACTTTTAGAAGTAGATGATTTTCAGATCTTAGATGCCTGCTGGAATAGTATTTGGCAAGTAGAGTTGAGACAGCAGGACAGTCTGTGGGTCTGCAGATTATTTTGTGCACATTAGTTAGTTGGGTGAATGAGAGATGGTGGGGGAGTTCCAGCCACCCTAATTGTTTCAGTGACTTACAGTGGTGGGATGAGAATGTGGCCTTGGTGGCAAATTTTGCTATTCTGTTGTAACACATAGCAAGTTTGGATTTTGTAGAATTTTGGATATTAGTAAGGAGAGGGGCACCATAAAGGAGAGAGGGTAATAAAAAGGTAGTTGCAAGGGTTTTTCTAGTAGAGAGGCTAAGAAAGTGTTGGTGCCTGTAGAGCATACCAAGCTTCTGGTGTGTTTTTTTGATGTTATTGTTTATGTGTAGGTCAAAGTTAAGGTTTTCATCTATAATAATGCCTAGTAATTTAGTGTGTGGGACAACATCTAAAGTGGTATTGTCTTGGGCTTGTATAGTGAAGAGTTTTTTATCAAATGGAGTGGTTTTCCTAGGAGTAAAAAATACTAGTTTAGTTTTTTTTTAATTTAGGGCAAGATGATTGTTAAGCATCCAAGATTCAGTAGATGTGAGGGCATTCTGGGTAATTTGCTGGTGTTCAGAGCTGGAATTTGCAGTGCATATTATTGTAGAGTCATCAGCATACTGGATTACTAGATATTGTGGGAGAGTGGTGTGAACGTTGTTAATAAAGATACTAAATAAGAGATGACCAAGTATGGAGGCTTGGGGTACCCCTGTGGAAGCACTGAGGAAGGGAGAGTAAGACTGTTACCATTTGGTGGATTGTTGCCATTTGGTGGATTGCTGCCTATTGGAGAGATAGCTGTTGTACCATTGTAGGGTAGGGGGAGAAATGTGGAGGGTGGGTAGTTTAGAGAATAGGATAGTGTGGGAAATGGTATCAAAAGCTTTGGAGAGGTCAAGGATAAGTGAAGCAATTATTTTACCAGAATCCTGTGCCCGGTTAACTGTATCAAGGAAGGATAGGAGGGCAGGAGTGGTGCTGTGTCCTTGTCTGAAAACATGCTGAGTGGGTGATAAAATTTGATTTTCATGCAGGTGGTTGAGGAGTTGGGCATGGATGCATTTTTCCAGTATTTTGGAGAGGGGTGAGAGAATTGCTATCGGTCAAAAGTTTGTGGTGTCTGTGTTGGTGCCACCTTTGTGTAAGGGAAGAATGAATGTTTTTTTCCAGATGTCTGGGGGCAAGGGATGCTTTAATTGATCTGTTAATGAGTATGCTGATGGGATAAGCTATAGAGCTTGCTGCTAGCTGCAGGAAGTGTGGGGGTAGATTGCCAGGGGCCAGAGTACAGGGTTTTAGCTTAAGTAAAAGTGTTTTTATTCTGTTGGTGGGTATGGGGAGAATTTTAGGTTAGGGTTAAGGGTAGACTAGTTTTTTGGGATAATTTGGTCATCAGCTGTCTTGGTGGTGGTGCTGTTAACTGTAGGAAAGGTGGCAGTTACGTTAGCTATGGTGTCAATGAAGTAGGAATTGAAGAGGGTAGCAAGTTCAATGGGGTTTTTTTGTGGGTCAGGGGATGGATTGCTTTGAAAGCCTGGGTGTAATAGTTGGCTGATGGAAAACCAGAATTTTTGGGTATTATTTTTATGTTGGCTTTGTAGGTGGAAGTAGTGGTCTTTTTTATCAGTGGTTATAAGACGTTTTGCTTGGTTACAGGGTTGCTTGTAATGTAGTAGAATTGAGGGGACTTTGTTTTTCTGCCGTGATGTCCAGATTTTATCCCTTGTGGACATTACTTCTTTGGTGGATTTTGAGAGCCAGCATGCATGGTTATGTTTTATTTGTTTTTGGCGGGTGGGTGCTTGCCTATTTAGGCTGTCTAGAAATGTTGAGTTAAATAATTCAACAGCCTCATTAAGTGGTAGGGATTTGAGGGGTTTCCAGTTTACTTTACCTAAGCTTTCATTAAATATGGATGATTGGAACTTAGTAAAATTTCTGGTAGATTTGTATTGGTGTTGGCCTGTGGTTGGAGTAGTTTTACGTGTGCTATATGCTGGGTGGTGGTCACTAATGGCATTAGGTTATATTCCTGCACTGATGACATTGAAAGGGTGGAACACTAATATCCAGTCTATTGTGGAGCCCCAGTTGTAATTTTTGTGAGGTCTAGTGATGTCTTCAATTAGTTGGGAGAAGTTGTAAAAATGTATGTTTTTTGAGGGGTTGGTGTGGCCTATATCTAGCCAGTCAATATTTATATCACCTAGAATGATGGTTTCATTATCTATATTTTGGGAAGTCCAGGCAAATATGTTTTCTAATATTGGTATGTTGTTTCCTGGGGGAATATAAAGAGCAATTATGCAAATGTTTTATGGTTGTTCATTTTTAATATAGAGATTAGTATTTCGGCTGGGGAGAAGTTGGGTGTTGGTTTTGAGTAGGGGATTAATGTGTAATTGTTAGGGAAAAGTATTGCTACTCTCCTCCTCTCTTGTTGGGTCGATCGACTCTCAGGCATGAGTAGCTTGGGGGGAGAAATTCAGTGTCTTTTATATATGATTTTAACCAGGTTTCAGTAGCTGCTATAATATCTGGGCTGTACTTAGAAATCCAGGCATGGAGTTCTGGTATCTTGTTCCTAAGGCTTTGGAGATTTATGGTTGATAGCATAAGAGATTTGCTAGGTATTCTGGAGGTGAGGGGGGCTGGGCCTGGGTTGGGTTGTACATCACCACACTGGGAAATAGTGCTTTGACAAATTGTGTAGGTTATACTTCTCAGTTTTTTCCTAAAAATTGTATAGTTGCTGCTGGTGGTATGATAAGGGGAATGTCTTTGGAGAGGTAGAATTTTCACTTTGCATAGTACAGAGGTATTAGCTGTGAATAAGCTAGGGTGGATGTCTGAGTAACTTGATAATTGTGGATTATGGGTGCTGGTTGTACAGGTATGTGCAGGAGGTATGTTGGGTGCCTGGAAAGTTGTGATTATTGTTAGGAGAGAGAGTGTAAGTGAGAGAAGCAAGATCAAAGTAATAGTTGTGATGGACATGATGATGGTTGAGTACAGTGTGATAAAGAATATGAGCAGGATAGACGTAGTTTAGAGGATGGAGTACTATATGAGCTTATTTAGAAATGGGTGGGGAGGTAGGGTACAATAATGAGGAAGTATGATAAGGGAATAGTTAGGGGGGTTATGGGATAGGTGGAAGAGAAGTGAGGGTTGTGGTGGTGTAAGTTCTGGAGGGCTATGTGTTGAATGTGGTGTGGTGCAGGTGTTAACCTTATCCTCTTGACTGGCTAATCCAGTCTTGGCTGGAGAGTGTTTGGCTTCCAATTTGGCTATATATGTGCATCTATCACAAGTCATAGTGATAGGAGGTAAGAGGAGAGGGTTGTCTGTGTACATGAGGCATTTGCTACATTGCCTCAGGATGCCCAAGTTTACCAGGTGGACAGGAGAAAGCACAGGAAACTGACCTTTAGACATGCATGGATATGAGCTCAATATATTAATTACTGAAGCCTTTTACATGAAAAATGTCACTCAAGGTGTCTGAGTCTGTACAGAGCACTGCCAAACACTTGAGGGTAAACTAATACGTAGACCCTGAAAATGTAAGGATGACGTATTTAGGCAGATATTCTAAAGTTAGGACAGAATCAAGCAGTTGTTGTGTCTTTCGGCTTTTCCCGGTTAGGGGTCGCCACAGTGGAACTCCGGTCCGCTAATGATTGGTAGTAGATTTTTACGTGCTGAGTTGCCAGCCCTGATGCACAATCTTAAACAAAGGTACGCCCATTCATGCACGTCTCAACACAGAAGACACTCTAGCTGAGAATCGAACAGGACAACATCTTACTGTGAGGCGACAATGCTACCACAGCACCACCACCGCAGTAGGAAAAAATCAAGCAGTACTTACTGAAAATATAGAATTAGCTTGTCAAGAATGATGAAAAGAGGGGAGTCGCATGAAAGGCTACTGCCTGGCTACTACTAATACTGGTCTCAGCACAGCTTCACTCTGTTGGGATACAGTACTCCTTTGCTTCTTCTCTCACCAGAAGCAAAATGTTAGCACCAATCCCAAGAAGAGAAGCAGGCCATGGCCTGTTTGGTGATCCACAGTCTTGTCCTAGATGTTGCAAGGGTCTGCAGGCTTGTAGCCTTTTTCTGGTAGATGCCTCAAATAGCAACCAGACCAATCAGGTACGTTAAGCACAGACACTCACTCTCCAACCAGAAATAGTAAGGAATCAATGCACTCTGCTCCTACTCTCACCAGGATCAGAATATAATCAAAGATTCCAAGCTGTCACCTATAAAGAAGTTATTAAGCTTTCTGGTGATCAGCAGTCTCCAGGAAATAATGTAACTGCACTCCTTCTCTCACCAGGAGAAAACAGAAGCACTAATCCCAAGATGAGTACTGAGAGGCAGAATGTGGACTCTCCAATAACTGGTGGTCTTGCAATAGATGCTTAAGGTAAGATGAAAAAAAATGGTTTATCCTAAACACTGCAGTGTGCACTAGAGGAGTTAGATGTTAAATTAGGTAACTTAAGTTTTACCTGTCTATTTAGTGGAGAGTCACAATGTTTAAAACAGCAAGATAGATTGAAAGGGGGTGGTCACTTTTTTATTCTGGTACTATGGAATACAGTAGGATGGCCAATAAATTTAAATAGTTGAAGGAGAGTGATTTCACAAAATGATAATTTTGTGCTTACTCACATCAACCAGTAAAAGCAGAGAGGAAACGAGATATATGGTCAAATTAACATAAAGGGCAGGCAACTAGAAAGACAGTGATGTTTAAGAGCACAACAGTAACTGTGTGAAAGTGTGAAAAAATGTTCTGTCTGACTCACAAGAGTAAGAGCTGTGGAGTCTTTTCAAGTTTTAATATGCAGTTAAAAGCAGAACACAAGTAAAACACAGTTAAAAAAAATCACAGTATACAAAATAGAAAAAGGCAATAAAGCAATACAAAATACAACAAATAAAAAGCAAACCAACCTTTCCCTGACAGCAAACTGCAGCAAGAGTCTGGGTGAGCCTTTCCAGTAAAACTCTGAAATGTTTTATTTTACTCCTTAAATAGAAGATTTAGTTCCTAGCTCTACCCCCAGTTCACAAATGATTAACCTTAACTAACCTTTTCTAACTTATGTGTGACTCCTTAATTAACCTGTTCTAATTTCTGTATGACTCACAAGAGACAAAGTGGTGGTGTCTTTTCAAGATTTAATATGCAGTTAAAAGCAGAATACAAGTAAAACACAGTGGAAAGAAAACAAATCACAATATACAAAACAGAAAAAGGCAATAAAGCAATACAGAATACAAAAAATAAAAAGCAAACCAACATTTCCCTCACAACAAACTGCAGCAGAGTCTGGGTGAGCCTTTCCAGTAGACCCAAAATTGTATGAGACACACAGTATCTGATTCACACACACACACACACACACACACACACACACACACACACACACACACACACACACACACACACACACCGTTTCCAGTACTGGGATCAGAACTCCTGTCTACGTAGTTATTTCAACTATAGTATTTCACAGTTATCAGACGTGCCACAGAGCTTTTATTTAATAAAATGATTTATGGCATTGTTTGCTAATGTTTTTGTTTTCTGAAGTTTTTGTTTATGTTTTTTGTTGTTGTATAAAATAGTGATGAGCTTTTCCTGACTGGTCCTGTGACTACAACAGATGTTATTCTAGTTTATCGTGAAGACATCAAGGCTGAAATCAGTTTGTGTGCAGTAGGATTGTGGCACTGACTGCCATGCTGTAACATTATGTGGCTATTAAACCAACTTAATAACATCTTAGATTTCTGGTTTCATTTTTGCTAGTGGATTCTTTGTATCTATCCATTTATCTATCTATGTGTGCTATACTTTATTGGCAAATACTTTCAATGAGTGTTGGTTTTGGTGAGGAATTCCATCAGTAGTGAAGTTAGTTGAATTTTGCTACAGTCAAACTTCAGGAGGTGAACTGAAGCATAGCTGAACACTTTTCCCTTTTTTCATGATTTTGTGACCCTGTAGTTAATTTGCCTACATTACATAATTGTCAGGGTGGAGTCCTACCATTGAGTGGTATTGGGGAGGCAAATCCACCCCCACATAAAAAAATAGTTTTTATTATTTTTTTGTGTGATCACAAATGTAATACTATTATCATTTGCAAAATCTTTGTTTACATGATTTTTTTTCATTTTCTTTTATCATTATTGAGACTTTTCAATGTGTTTTGTGTCAGTGGCAATAATTCATTATACTCATCTGTGTGTGTATGCATATATAGATATACACAGAGATATCTATATCTATATTATCCATATCAATCTAGATTTACATATATATATATATATATATATATATATATATATATATATATATATATATATATATTTACTATCAAAATATCTATGTTCATAAAAATAAACATTTGATACTTAGAAAATGATGTCATACTGCCTGCATACTAAGTAGGTTAAAATGTCAAATCTGTTAATCAAAATCAATTGACCATGATGGCATTATAGGTGCAATCGTAAGTAAAACACCTACACTGTCATTCACATTTTAGCAGAGGGGGCAAGCATCCCTGCACCCCCTGCAAATTAAATATTCTAACTTTGAGATCACACTACAGTGAGGAAATGGATGCATTTCCAAATTCACACTGTACCTCACCTCTACTCATAACATCAAGTTCATATCAATGAATGCACACTTGCATTCACTGATATGTACTCTTGATCTCCTAACATTCGGCAACACAGAATTCGACTAACTAACGTTCGACTTTCAGTGTTCGCTGAACCAACGTTCAACCTTTTGATTTTAAACTATATATCTATATATATATATATATATATATATATATATATATATATATATGTGTGTGTGTGTATATATAGATGTATATATATATATATATATATATATATGTATATATATATATATATATATATATATATATATATATATGGATCTAGGACTATTGAATGGAAGTTCAATAGTCCAAATCCACATTGAACGAACACACTTTAGTGAAAGTGCTTTTAAACAAAAAAGCGCTTTTGCTAAAGTCCCCAAAACAAACACGAAAAAAAAATAAAAAAAAAAACCAAACAAAAAACACATAACTAACATTTATGCAGGGAGGCAAGCCATCCTGCACCCCTCCTACTTTTATATTCTCAGTCCGAGATCACACTACAGTGGGGAAAAGGGAATATTCCCTCATCTCCACTGTACTATGATCTCAGCAACAGCCATTCCCCCCTGATTTTCCCTATATCCTATCATACTTTCATAAAAGTGCTTTTTCAGTGAAAAGCACTTTCGCGAATGTATGATCAGTGATTTCACTTTCGGTGAAACTGCCGTTCGTGCATTAGTGTGGATCCCATACACACACACACACACACACACACACACACACACACACACATACACACACACACACAAGTTTATAATGAATAATTAATCACCTGTGAGTTTGATCGAAACACAAAACATTGAACAGACTTATTGATGATTACCATTAATTGCCACAGAAATCACTGAAAATAAGTAAATATCAATGTAAATGAATAGGTTCAGTTTAAGTTGAGAAATACTCCATGAAGATCAGAGTGTAGCCACTTATTGGTCAGAGGGCATAGGAATTAGTTTTCAGCTTTTTTCTGTCTGCTATAAATTAGGTATGCTTACCCAAGGCTGCTCACTCCACAATGTTGATTAGAAGTACCCTGTATAGTAGCAAACCTATAAAGCTAGTATTAAGGACTTTAACCGGTAACATAGAAAGTCTTTTTGTGGAGCTAAGCTTAGGGCAGTTAGTTAGTGCATCAAATAGCACTATCAGATCATAGCACTATCTAACATCTAGCTTTATTTCTAGACACTACTCATGTGACCCCTTTAAATCCAAGTCCCTAAATCATTCTTGCCCAAACCAAATACAAGTCCTGCCAACATGGATGTGCAATTTTCTAATGTATCTGTAGCCTACATGGAAGATATGGGCATCCTGAGAGAATGTAGCAATAATCTAATGTATTCAGACAACTCTTTAAGAATCTGCCATAGCATTTTATTTATTTATTTGTTTATCTGTTTATTGGCATTTGATTACTGGGAAAGTCCGATTTGAGTAACAGACCAACAAATAAGGATTTGCAGAAAACCTTCAACATCACAATATTTTCTCTGACACCGAAGGAGATGCTAATCCTATCTACATTGCAGTGTCAGAAAGGAAAGTCAGATTTCTGTAGTGGTGCTGTCTTTAACTACTATGTCCTCTCGAATGTCTAGCTAGTTAGGTAGGGAGTTCTAATCTCACACCAGTCAACTTGTGTGTGTATGAATGGAGTTATGCAGATATGACATTAACTATGGCTGTCCACAATACAGCAGTAGCCTGGAACTAATTTTACCCTCCAGTGTGAGCCCACATCAGTGTCATACCCTTCTCCCAACATCATCTTCTCGGCAATACAGCATTGATGTCATTATCTATTAAGTGCGTTCTCACAGTGTTGAACCCATTCTTCTGTGGTGGTGGTTGCATTAAATACTGTGTCATGATAGGGAGGGCATTCTAATTTTGCAACAATCAACCTCTGTGTATGTGGTGATGGGTCACTTGCATCCCTGGAGGATTAATTTAACTGCTGTGCTCATTTGACTCCCACTTATGAGAAACATTTACATGATCAGGTCAATCCCATACCCCCTTTTCACTCTGTGTGTGAGCTGCTGTCTGCAACACTCTGATGAGGTCATCATTTCAATATTGCACTTATACCACTAAAGTCAGACTTCTCCTGTGGCATGTGCGCGTAATACATCTTTGTGTAGACTGCATCAGTCAGTAGGTATGGAGTTCAAATATAGCAGTAAGACTCCCCTGATTGTGTATTTGGAATGTAAATGGATGCAGTAGTCTGTTATACCTCTTAACATTGACAACATTTCAAATTCCATGTAATTGTAGAAGTCATTTTTGCATACACATCTTCTTTGCATAGCATAACCGATTTCATCCTCTCAGAAATACAGAATGACTCACATACAATGAGACTTCTTCTGTGATGTGTGTGAGTGTACAATGCACACATTTATAGATTGTGTCAGCCTTCAGTTTGGGAGTTCAGATTCAACATTGTGATTCACCCAAGTGTGTGTGTGTGTGTGTGTGTGTGTGTGTGTGTGTGTGTGTGTGTGTGTGTGTGTGTGTGTGTGTGTGTGTGTGTGAATATAAATGAATGTAGGACTATTTTACACATCTTAGAATTGACAATACTTTGCATTCCACATAGAGGCAGAAGTCATTTTTGCCACAAATCTGCTTTGCGTGATCCAGCTGATGTCATCCTTTCAAAGACACAGTGTGGATCACATGCACTCAGATTTCTCCTGTGGCATGTGCGTACGTAGGTTGTTTCAGTACTTTGGTAGGGAGGTTGAATACAAGAATGACTGCCATCTGTGGTTGTGTGTTTCTTTCTCTTACTGTGCAGAAAAGGTTGCAAATATGGTACATATGTGAGGTACATCTATACAGTGTGTACTGTGCAACTATTTTTTTAGTGGAATAATGAAGGTAACATACAATGAGGCTGTCATCCATTGAAATGTGCCGTATCACAGTTGTCAAATTATTTTTTATTTGCACTTGTGTTTAAACAAACCCTCATTAGCCTGTGATATTAGTTATATAGTTCAAATCACAATGCCATTGCTTACAGTCAGCGTACATGTTGTTAACAATGTTGTCACCCAAATGTGCCATATTCATGTGTCCATGTTTTCTGTTACAAGAGTTTATTCTACGTTTCCTTTGGAAAGGCTATGTTGCAGACTGATGCTGACATTTGAATATATTGTCATTCCATCACAGTTGCAGTAAAATGCCTCTCAGGGCTGAGGATATGAGACGATGTGATGTATGTTGTTACCTAAGTAATGCATATGTTCCAATACAGGATTATATCACCATTGTACATAATTGCTGTTCTACTATCACAGTGACAACAGCAGGGGGCTGCAGGTGTGTTTGGGTACACCTAGCATCAGACAATGTTGCCTGGCATACAGCAAGAATCTTTCTAAGTAATTATAGGGACACGTTGATTGATTAAAACAAATGATGTAAAGCTTTCACATAACCTCATTTATTACAACTGGAGATGCACTTATACCAGGCACATTCATTGATAACACTATGGTGCTGATTTTCATCTTCCAAACCAGCACTGACTGTCTGTAAGCATTTGTGTTCTTATCTGTTCTGCAGGAAAGATATCCCCCCAGTTATACTTTGTACAAATAGAGTTGCAGAGGCCTAACCCTTCAATTTTAGAAGATAGAAAATATGAAAAATAAAATACAGATGATTGACTGACTTAGATGTGGAGTTCAGCAGCTGTGATAACAGTTCTGTTGTGGCAAATGTGATTAATAGCCATCTTGTTATTTGGACGAGATGTTCAATTTTTGCATAGGGTTCCTTTTGTGTGAACATACTGACATCACACAGCAACTATTACATAAGATCAGTGTTACCCCTTGATATGTTACACAAACATATGTGAAAGTAAATTTGGATTTCCTGAAAGTATACATTTGTTGTACCAATGTAATGGTGAGGGTGCTAGTGTGACACATGCATCGAGTACTGCATTGTACATGAGTATGGTCCAGCTCGTGGGTGGTATGTGTACAGACATATAGAAAAGTCGTCCTTGACCAGGCAACATTGATATATGACTGATCACATGTGTGTGCAGGTGAGCATACTTATTTAATTGCCTTCAGTTTGACATGCCATATGCCATAATATGACAGTCATGATCAGAGATCTTCTCTAAATTCACACATTCATTTCATTTGTTTGTGACAATACCCATTGCTACCTCATGTGGCAGATGCTGACAATGCACATCTCTGGGAATACACTGCATCATAGTGTGAGGTTTGCACATGTTCTTATCTGCCTGCATAATAACTGTGTCATCTAGGAGTGCCTTTCACAAGGGTATTACATACATCATACACTACTCCCACATTTTTAACTCCACACACACCTACATATGGGATGCATAACTATTATAATATTGAAGCCAAAATTCCCTTCACGCATTATCCTCCTTGTCCATGTGTTAGGCCTATTTCTGTGGGATACACAGTTAATCTACAACTTTGTGGTGACATTGATGGCATGGGTTTGATTCTTGAAAAAAGAGTTTGTGGCTTCTGAGCCATTCCAATTTTCCAACATGTTATATGGATGAAATGCACACTGTACAAATATCCAGTTATGTATGTACTGTCCTTGTGGACTTCTCAACTCAGCATGTCAATGACATTCATATCTCATGTAATTCCTCTCTGTTACAATGTGAATTTTTGTATCTTTCACATCCCATAATATCATGTAATTATTTGTTTCTTTATGAATGCTACTTGTTTATTTGTCAGTTATGCAAAGTTTCTTTGTAATTATTCATGTAACTATGTATTGTAGGAGATTTCTCCCCAGGCCTTCACAGAAAACAGGCTCCCTGAGCCCAGTGGACCTCCCCGGTCATCAAACTGGAATAAATAAATAAATAAATAAATAAATAAATAAATAAATAAATAAATAAATGTCTGCTGTTATTTACCAACATTTGCTCAAGAATGGTGACCACTATTAATTATTCTGGCATACAAGTGGATATTGAAAAAATTTAATATCGCAAAGTTGAGTTTGTGACATAAGCTCTTTCACATCAATTATCATACTAGAATTTGAAGATTTACCCTGCCATCTTACATCTTTCTGTGTACATCACTTTGAATTCTGTGCACATTGTCCCCCAATACACTTTTTTTCTGGTAAACCATGTATTGTAATTGCCCTTGCCATTTCACATCAGCTCTTACTTATTACTGTATTCGTATGTTAAATTTATGTGCACAGTACACTCAGTACACTTTCCCTGACTGTGTACAGCTAGCATTATTTACCTTATGTAGCTTTCCATGCTGTCCATGTGAGCATGCTTAACAGATTTACCCTTAGACAAGCCTGTTTGTTTACTGTATGTGCTCATGCTGCTCAATACATTTCCTGGCTACCAACACTATTGCTGTATTCATGTTAGCATGGTGAGCAACATGCATATCTGATTAGCTCTGTTGCACATCACTGTAACATGCAAACATCATGTATGCTTTGTATGAAGCCTACAAGATTGTTCATGAATCCCAGGGACAGTTTAAATAATTATACTAAATTAGACATAATACGAAAACATTGGATAAGAATAGTTGCAAGTTATATGACACTGATTTAATAGCTAGAGAAATGTTGGACATTTTATTGTGAAATTAAAGGTGACATTATAATACAAACAGGAATTGCAATATGAAGTAAGAGAAAAGCAAAATTATGATATATTTAGGCAGAAAGACAGGGACAGAAATGGATAGAAGTATGAAAGTGAGTGAAGAAGGGAGATTAAGGAGATGGCAGGTATGAACAGGTATTTGTTTAAATTTAGGGAAATAGTTTATCTTGTTGTTGAGCAAGAACAGTGCCGATTTTTGGTGAGGAAGTCATTCAGAATAGTTTTGAAGGATGGGAGGGAAGGTGTTGACCTGATGGATAGAGGTATGGAGTTCCAGGCAATAGCAACATGGTATGTGTACAGACAATGCCCACCAGATTTGATAGGTTTGTGGACAGCCAGGAGTTTTTGGTCATTGGATCATAATGACCGACTTGGAGCAGAGTTGTGCACAATGTTATTTAGTGGTGGACAAGCAGATGGATAATTGTATAGGTGATAAGAATCTGTGTATGTGTTAGTTGATGGGGTAGTTCTAATGAATTTAGACTTTTTAGTGTTATACAGTGGTGGGTTCTGAAAGGGGTGTTGGCTGCAAATTTAACAGTTTTGTTATAGCATTGTTCATGGTTTGATTTTTATGATACCTTAAGGTTAGTAAGGATGGAAGCACCATAAAGAAGTGCGAGGAGGAGATAATTAGTGGCAAATGTAGTTTTAGTTGCATTGGTGAGAAAATGTTGGCTCTATAAAGCATCTCTTATTCTTGATGAGTTTTTAATTGGCTAAGTTTTTGATGAGGTAGTATATGAGAGATACACATATAAAACGCCCATGCAGGCAAAAATCGTGCTTACAAGCAAGGTTGTCAAGAACACACGCTACATCTTTCACACATACCACTCACCACACACACACACACACATAGACCTTCTTATGCTGAGGCACTTAAAAAAAACTCTCCAAACCTCAAAGACCTCCTAAGCCATCAAACAGTAACAGCTTTCCTCAGCAATCATTAAAACACTCAGCAAAAGCAATGCCTAACATCAGACATCAGCCTACATCCAATGATACCCCAAATACAAAGCTCATAATGCAAGCAAACACTTTACTAGTACTCTTTTCATAGAGGATTCTGTTGCATGACACATAAATGTCTCTCTCACTAGGCTGGACAAGGAGAAGATAATGGTAAGTCACCTATCTAGAACTAAAATATGGAATACCATGCACTCACTCAAGTCACTACTCCACAGGTACCAGTATGATTCTATCATAGTCCATGTGGGTGTAAATGACTTGAGACATACCTCAATGGACTATATGAAAAGAGACATTATGGGTCTCTCGGAATATGTGTCACAGACAGGTACATGCCTTGCATTGAGTGGCATTCTACCATCACCAAGGATGATGACATCATATGAAATTAATTTAATAACTGGCTTAGCTTCCGTTGTCACTCCAGGGAAATCCAATATCTATCAGCATGGTTAACACATTGCTTTGCCAAGTAGCAAAACTTCCAACATAGCAAAAAAAAAAAAAAAAAAGTTAAAAATCAAAGCAACTTTAGGTGTTAATGCTCAATATTGGGATCCTAAACAAAAAATTCCACAACCTACAAGCACTCTTTGCTCTGGAGAATGTAGACATCTGTGTTGTGACTGAGACTCAATTTAAAGCCACAGAAAGTACCACAGCAGTGGAATTCTACCCTCTCCCACATTTAGACCAACAGCAGCTCAGACAGGGGCTAGAGATGGAGGTGGCTTGACCTACATTAACAACAAATACAACTCCAGGTTGGTTAAACAGGATGATCATCCATGTACAAGCCTCCATAGATAAGGTTTCTTACCATGTCCTGGACAGATTCCGGCCACCCTCTATGACACACAAAGCTCATAAATCTTACCTAGACCTACAAGAGGTGCTCACCATCCAACCAAACAGTCTATTCATTGCAGACATTAACTACCCCTCTATCCACTGGGGAAACATATATTGCCACTAACTCACAGGCACAATGTTTCCTGGATTTTACTTACGGAAACATCCTGGATCAGATAGAGTGCACTCCAATCAGCAGAGCAAACATATTGACCCTAGTGTTCACCAACATGGGAAGACAGGTTGCCCCCCTCCACCCCATGTCATGACCTCATTTGTGAGGTCGGACCACAAATCTATCATCCTTAAAATAAAAAGCAACCTGGAAAACCCAATTAAATCCATAACAGTTAGCAGCTATTATAAAGGAAATTTCATCTTATTAAGTGATAGTTTATCAAAATTTACGGCTTCCCCAAACCCCAAGAACACAGCTACCTATGCAGAATTTTTTACAAACACTGTGTAAGCATGTAAATCACTGTATTGAGGTTGCTATACTTACTAGAAGTAAGCCCATGTCTAACAGCAAAAACAATCTGCACTGGTGGAATCCTTACCTTAACTGGGTATATAACAAAAGAAAAAAAAAATTCATGGCCAAAATCAGAAATATCAACTCTCATAGAAACAATAGCTTTCTGATTCAACTAAACAAGAAAATAAGAACTTTAATAAAGTCCAACATGGCCAGTTACATGGTCAGAATAGCCTCCTAGGCTAAGGGTAATGAAAAGGTCTTCTTTAGCTATGTTAAGAACCTTAAAAATAATACCAAGTAGTGTGCAGAACTGGTGGTTATTGGCACCACCCTCACTGATCAGAATGACATAGCAAAATCTGCTGGCTGATAAATTTAGTCTAACACCCCCCCCCACACACACACTCTCATACTGTCTAATCCCTAATAGCATATCCACACACCCCCAACTATTAACAGGGACCAAGTCCTGGTGGTGCTCACTAAGGCCAAAAACACTGTCTCAGTGGTCCCCAACAATATTCTCCATTGCCTCCTAAATAGCCTAAAGCATGACCTAGCAGAACCACATGAGGTACTGTTCAAACAACAGTGTCAGAACAGTTTACATGCCAGGTGAATGGAGGGCCACAATGGTCATCCATCTTCATAAGGGTGAACCATCAACTGACTCCAGGAACTACAGAAACTAAAGACCTATCAATCTGACAAGTCTAATGTGCAAAGTCATGGAATGACACACTCTTAGAACTAAACATAATTCCCTAATGGCTCACTGGATTGCTGTCTGGCTCACAGATTATACCCAAGAAGTCAGGATCAGTGAGACCATCTCCATCCATACCTCTCAACCTGGAATCATCAAAAATCTGGACAAGGCCCATGAAAAATAGGTACAAATCTGTACTCTGATTAACATAAAATTTGCCTACACAATTATGTAACACCACCCATTCCAGTGGAATTGTGGGATACCAACTTTCAAATGCATACTGAACAGACAAGCAAAATATGGCACCAGAGTCCCCCTGCAGCCATTCCAATGTCCCATTACCTGTGTATTTTGCCCCATTTACCATAAACACTAATGTGCATACTAAAACACTAATGTACATACTGCTTTACTAATACAATGAATATTTGGATTTTATTTTTACATTTTATAGCTTTATATTGTCTCCGGTAATATTGAAGTGTTTCAGATACAAAATAAATTGTTTATTTCTATTTTGATAACCAGGTAACTGGTCCAAAGATGCTTTACAGCCAGGACCCACAGCAGAAAATGTAGAAGTACAAATGCACAGAAATATAGTAATACAAACATACACATAGAATTAGTATGCAATTAAATACATAACAATATAAATAAAGGATACAAATTAATGGAAAACAGAATGAGGACATCCTACATAGAGAACAAGTCATACTGTACTGAGCTCCATGACAAATGGAGCTGCTTAAAATAGGGTCGGTTGGTAGTATTGCTAACTGTTAACCATAAAGCATTTACATGCAGAATAATCAAACAGATGCTCAGAGAGATTTTTTTAAATGGCACTGTGAAATAAGTATACAAAATATTTATGGTTCTAAAAATCTCAGGGAATTTGCTATGCTCTGTATATTCTCGCAAGACACAGATGACCAAATAAGGGACTATCCTGCATAAAGATAATTCCCTTCCATAACTTTCAGCTTATTTCTTCAAGCAAGAGACACAAAGACAAAAATAATGAAGGACGACAGCCGAAAGCAGTACAATTGTTAATCATTATACCAATCCACTCAGAACAACGTGTTCTGCACTAACATGCATTTTCTGAAGAACAATTTTGATACTCGAATGTCTGGCATTACAGACTAACTACAATCCCCATGTGATTTAACAGAAAAAAAATTAAAAACAATTAAAAATTACAAGACACATAAAAAAAGTAATGCAAAACCAGGGGCAATTTAGAGCTATGGCCATTCCTGAAAAAAAAAAAAGCAAGAGACAGAACATATAGACGAGACAAAATCAGGAGCGATTCAGTGCCATGTCCACTTCTTTCGCCATTCTTTCTTAGACTCTAAATCTGTACAATCAGAAACTATAAGCAGCCTCAAAATAACAAAAACACAAATGTAACTATAACACCATACATACTGACCCCAACAAAAAAATCCCATTACACAACAGTCGCACGAAGGTAATCTCAAAAATGGTACTAAACCATTTAAGATGATAAAGCTCAGCGAAGCCTTCCTTTGTGGCAGTGTCTTTAAACAAGTGTCATATATTTGATCAAAATAATAAACTTCAATATAGTGCAGCTGTGTACACCTGACCCTCAAATCCCACCGGGGGCAACAGCAAGCAGCTAGCATCATTGTACCAGCGTATTCACATACAGCACACCAGTGTTGCCATATTTAAACTCTTACAAAAAAAAAACACATTTTCATTTCTCCACGATTTTTGTAACCATTTTATTACATGTTATCATACAAAGCTGGAATTACATTAAGGTGAAACCGTTGTCACCCAACACTGGCGAATAACATTTCTTCAGCGTCAATCCAATCCTCCTCAGGAATACTTAATAATATTTTATGAGCCAATCTGGCATTAAAGCAAAGAAATAACCAATGTCATTCCAAACACGGAAACAAAAATTTAAAATGCTACACAGACGTGCTTTAGAAGTCAACCCCCTCCAAACAAAATAATAGAGAAATAAGCACATAACTATGGCTTAAAACCAAAGCACTAAGCCTAGCCATCAGAAAGCGTCTCAGACTCTCACCCTACGTTTTTTTTTCACATCCACAAACAGCCAGGCGAGCCTTCTAATAGATTCCACAAACGGCCAGGGCAGGCGAGTCTTCCCTTCTAAATTTCTGTTCCCGCTCGCAAAACATTTAAAACAGAGCCAGAAATACGTGCGCGCACAGCGCAAGCTCTATTCCGATAGGCTGCTAGCCCTGATGGAGCTGACATCATCGCACGTGATGACGTCAGCTCACAGAGTGAAAAATAAAAAAAAAACAAAGCGAGGAAAAGAAAAAAAAATCGGAAATGAAGGGGTGCCACTCGGGAATCGTGGCACCCCATTATTTGGACCCCAAAACTCGGTAAAAACCGAGTAATTCGGGACAGTTGGGAGGTATGCCTCCATCAGAAAACTGGTCATCAGTGAAGTACCCAGGACACCGAGTTGGGCCTATTCCTATTTGACATCTACTTCATAGAAGTCAAGGCTAAAGTCAAGGACTTCTTGCTCACCAAGTTCTCAGATGACTGCAAACTGGGAGCTATCAGAGATTCAACCCATGATACCAACATCCTACAAGAGGGTCAAACACAAATAAATGACCAGTGTCAAAACCAAGGATTAAAACTCAGCACAAAGAAATGCATTATAGTGCCCTTTGGGAAATTGTCCACCCAAGCTAATTACTCCACCAATAAAACACCCCTAAGAGGTAACATGATAGTTATTGATCTAGGAACATACGTAGACAGTAATCTGGCCTTCAACCTACATGTAGCCAAGATGGTAAGAAAATCATTCTATATCATCTAATTGAAAAGCAAGGGTATGACATCCAGGTCCAAGGAAGTTATAGAACAATTCTACTCAGCCTTTTTCAGACCCATCAATGAGTACAATCACCACTTTGGCACATACCTAACCAGACACTTGAAACAGATGTAATGCCCTCAAAGGTTCCTCACTAGGAAAATCCAGGGTATAATTACCCTGTCCTATACAGTTCAACTTAAGGCACTATCTCTGTACTTAGTCTTCTACAGGTTACTGAAAGGCGACCTATACCTAGCATATAAGACATCCTCAGATCAAGCTCGTACATCCGCAAAACAAACAGCAGCAGAAACACTAGATCCAAGGACCTGAACTTTACCCATGAACATAAATAGAACATGTCTCAAAGGATCCCCACGCTATGGAATAAACTCCCCATACACATAAGGCAGAGCTCATTCTTAATCATATTCAAAAAAAAAAACTTGATCATTGGATGGTAAATCATAATTTCACCCCCAGTCTGCCCCATGATTCTGATGGACAGAGGTTGACAGTAAGTAAATTAATCCCCAACTAACACCCCCCATAACCCTTAGATACCTAATTACCAACATACCCCGCCATACATGTGTCCAAGGAACTCAGGGACAATATTGGGTTGGGTTTTATGGCTAGGCTTGTAAAAACCCTAGTGGTCTTTAGCCTAGTATAAACCTATAGGTTCATAGGTATTTACGAGGTTAGCTGCTCTTGCAGGCCATTTTAAGCCTAGCCGATTTCATGTTTTGTGCTCGAAGTAACCTATCCCATTAGGTTATAGACTGTCTTTACCCACTTCTGGTCAATAACTATATATTACCCCTATATAAAATAACTGTGATCATGCTATAGATAATTTGAGGAGACCCGTGCATGCGATAAAGCATTTATGATCTGCATCTGTCCATTAGTAGTATCGGGGGCAGTCCTTGGGTAAATTTTCTGTTTCCCATCCTCAGATTTAAGCTGCTCTTGAAAATGGACAGGAATTAACTTTATTTTATGTGGATGGGAGTCTGTTCCACAGCAGTAGTTTCATCTGTGAAATATACCTGCCCCTCCAAACCATTTTGTTGATACTGCAGAAGATGTTTATATCCCTAGACTGAGTATTTGTAATGCCATTTGATTTGTTGAAAATCCTTCAGTAATGGGTCAGAGGATGCCTTGTATGCCAGACACAGGTTACCTCTTAGCAGTCTGTGGGATACCAAGTATGGTGACAGGATTTGCAGTTAGTTTATGTAGGCATGTTGTTTAGGCCTTGTATCCTTTAAGTAAGGTATCTCCATAATGTTCCAGTTGTTGCAAGTGTCTGGATGGATACATGCCAAACAGGGCATTATATTCAATGACTGGCCTAATGAGGGCTGAATAAAAGGGGACAATGACATCTCTAGATCCAGACATGGTCCTTTTGTTTATAAGCTGTACAATGAAGAAGGACGTTCTTATAGCAATAGGCACATGTTGGTCAAAATTTAGGTCACTGTCCGCATAAGTTCCCAAATCCTAGACAACTGCATTAACTTTTAGGGATGCATTGTTAAGGTGAGAGTTCCCGGGCATAGAGGACTTCCTAAAGGATACAATAATGCATTTTTTGATGGTTTACTATGGTGTGTGCAAACGTCATGCTGTCGAACACTGTGTGTTCGAAATCATTTTCTGAAAGGCTCAGCTAATCGAATCCCGGTTCTCATATGGTTGAATTGCATGGTTAATTTGACCATAGGAGAAGCGATGTACCGACACTGTGAACTGAGGTCGTGGTGCATTGAGGAACAGGGAATTAGCCCATTTCCTCACTGTAGTGTAATCTCGGAGTTGGTATATTTAATATGCAGGGGGTGTGGGCGGAGCAGCCCCCCACATGGGAGGTGCATGGGGGGTGAAGCCCCCCTGCAAAATACTGGATTTAATGTACTGTTGAATGTTTAGTTCAACGGTACGTTAATATGCATAGCAAAAGGTGACTGATGTCACTTTCTGCTATGTCGAAAACATTGAACGATGTTTTCATGTTCGCATTTGTTTACTATGCGAAGTTTCGAATCCGACATTTAGGTTCGAAGTTCTAAACGTTCAACTGATGTGGATTTGAAATTTCCATAGTAAACCTTTTTTGACAATTAGTTCCAGACCATGATTTTGACTCCAGTTATTTATTTGAAACAAACCTTTCTGCGGGATGGCTAAGTCATTTGATGACTCAGTGACTGCTCCTAGCTTACAGTCATCTGCAAACTTAGTCAGCCAGAGCCCAAAGTATTGGATTTTACTTCAGAAAAGTAGATGCCAAATAGGAGAGGTCAAAGTACAGAATCCTGGGGGACTCCACTGGTAATTGGTCTCTTTGTGGAGTTAATTTCCCCTATGTTGATCATATGAGTCCTATCTGTGAGACGGTTGGCAATCCAGTAGGTTACATAGGGGTTTATTCTCAGTTTATTTAGCTTCCTTATTATGCTTGAGCGTCAAATGCTTGGAGCAGGTTGAGGTATGCAATGTGCTCCATTTTGCCTTCATCCATTGCTACCTTTTTGAAGAAATTTACCAGGCTGAGTGAGCATAACCTGCCCGTGATGAATCCAAACTGAGATGGCTCCAGTGTTTGGAGGTTCCCTATGTCCTGATTGATTATTTCCATGATAACCCTTTCCATGGTTTTGCAAATGATTCTGAACAGACTTATGAGTCTGTAATTGTCTGGGTCTGTGGAAGGCCCTAGATTTTGCAGGGGAATAATGGTGGCCTTTCTCCATTTGCTTGGTACAAAACCTGTATAGAGGCTGCAAATGAGCAATGTTGTTAGGAGTGTGGTAAAATTGTGAACCATTCTACTAAGGTGCATCTGGGGGGGGGGTATTGTCAGGACCCATATATGCAGCATTATTAGCACTTGATAGGACTTTTAGGACTTTGTCTTATGTAATAGCTGGAAGTGAGCCAGTTTCATATATATCTTGATGGACAGACAGAGGAGAGAGAGAGAGATAAAGTTAGAGCTAAATTTATAGGTAAGTATGTTCTCTATAGCTTCAGCCTCAGTGTAGGTAACATCATTCACAATAAGCTCAGCATATTGCTTGTATTATTATTTTGAGATTATGAACATAACTAAAAATTGACTTGTGATTGTCTTTGGCTCGGTTAGCTATTTTAGCCTCAAACTTGGCTTTGGTTGATTATATTAACTGCCTGAGTTGTTTGTTTAGTGCAGTGATAAGGGGGATTACATTTCTTTCTTTTGGCCAAAATTATACTCCTTTTATTATAAAGTTTGTTGATATTATGGTTTCACAATGTGTTTTATTTTTTTTCCTGGAGTTTGCCATCCACTTGTTCTTATGGGGAATAGCTGTATCATGCAGATGTTTGCAGCTCTTATAGTGTGATGGCTTACATTTCTGTGAATTCAGTTGAGTTAACTGTATTTGGTGGGGATTTGAAGCTTGCCAATGTATCACTTAGGAGTAGGTAGTTTATCTTAATGAAATTTCTAAAGATATCCTGGGAGGAATGAAACTCTAGTTTCAGCTTCATTCTGAAGAAGACTGCTTCATTGCTTTATGGCCAGACTTAACAAGTGATGAAGTCCACAAGGGATGGTACAAGATGCTCCCATATTAGAAAGGAAAAGATCCAAGATGTTACTCCCCCTAGTAGGTATAAATATTAACCATACACTGCCAGATATCCCAATAAGTTCCAGAGGTTCGAAACAAACACAATTTTTTTTCCAAAACTGATCTTTATTAAAACACAGAATCCTCAGTGCCTCTGCATACAGCCTTTACAGAGTAAAATATAATACACATACAAAAACACTCATATATACTCTTAAATTAATTGGTATCAATTAAATACAATTGAATAATTAAATACCATTACAACTAAATAAAACTTTCCAATTACATGGTTTTGGAGCAAGGGTATCATATTTCAAAATAAAAATAGTTTCTTTATATAACAGTTTTTTCTTTAAACTTTGTTTATTGCATAGACCACATTTTACTTTAACCAAAATAGTAGCAGTTAATCAACATTCATCACTTTGATGAAATTCTTGAAAATGGCAAGCAATTGTGCTTTCTTGTTTACCCTTTCTTATGTATCTAAGATGTTTATGCTCAAGTTAATGGAGTTGCGATGGGGGCAGCATTAGCCCCAGGCTATGCCAATGTCTTTACGCATGGATGGGAAGTGATGCATATATTAGAAAGCAAATATAAAAACGACATCATAATAATGTTGAGATTTATTGATGTTGTTTTTATTGTGCGGAGAGGGAAGAATGAAATATTTGAAAATTTCTCACTTACATAAATATTATTTGCACATATTTGAAATTTACCCACCATGTTAATAAAAAGGAGATTAGTTTTTTAGATTTAACCGTGTACAAAGAAAATAACAAGTTAGCAACTAGGATATATAAAAAGGAAGTACAAAACAATATGTACTTGCATTTTTCTAGTATGCACCCCAAAAAGACAAAAATGAATATAGTCAAAGGACAGTTGTCTAGAATAAGTAGGTTAATGAAAAAAGAAGCAGATTTTGTGGAAGAAGCAAATTTATTCTGTGATAAAATAGTAAAAAGGGGTACCCAGAAATAGAGGTGAATAAAATATTAGAAGAAGAAATTGAAGGAAGAACAAAAGGACATATTTTAGATGAGAGCTGTCCGTTTAAATATGCAACATCTATGACTATACAAAATAGTGTAGATGCTCAAGCTATAAAAAAGTAATAAATAAGAACTGGGGTATACTTAGAACTAATAGTGAATTGCTTCAGAAGCTAGGGGACCAGTAAAAGTTCACCCAGAAAAGAGCTAAAAATTACAAAAATTATTTTCAAGGCAAATTGATTAAACCCAAAGACAAGAAACGAATATTTAGAATGTATAAGTGTTTGAATTGCAATATTTGTAAATATATTTACACAGACACTGATGAAGTAGAGATAGGAGGAAAAATAGTTAAGATTCCAGGGTTATTCAGTTGTAAGTCTAAATTATAGTGCACTTGAGTTTTTGTGTAGAATGTAAATCCTTTTATGTGGGAAGAACTACTTGTGAGTTATATTGCAGGATATATGAGTATAAGTATACTGTTCAAACTGGGTATGAAACAAATGCATGGAGCAAACACTATAAGATGAATAAATGTAAGGTTGAGTTTAAATGTATAATTTTGGAAGCACTTTCTAACATCCTTAATATAGTAAATATTGAGGAAAAGCAAGGCTGGCTAGAATATTGTTGGCAAGTTAGGCTTAATGCCTGTTTTCCACCAGGTCTCAATATCAGAGAGGAATTTGAAATGTATTTAAAAAGGAAGAGGCTTAAACACTAATTTGTTGATACAAATGTTTATGTATGAAGTGTATATGTTTTTATAAAAAAAAAAAAAACTTAAAAAAAAGTTTTTATAATAGTCATGTGACATTTTAGATCATGTGCTTTTTTAGCATGTAAAGTGTTGGGAATGCCCAGAAATAATCATTCTGAAGAAGTCTCCGAGTTAATAGAAGTGAGACGAAAGCACTAACTGGGAATATCTGTTTGTTTTACTGTTCTACAATAAATTTGCTGTTGTTCATCTGGAGCCTGATAATTTCTTTTTGATTTTTGGGTCTCTAAGATGTTCCTATAAGTGGGTTTTAAAAGCCTGCTTACTTTCTCCCACATAAAATCTATCACAAGGACATCTAAAAGCATATATAATTTCCACTGATTCGCAACTATAGATCTCTTTTGCTTCATAATTCACTCCATTTATACAGTCAGAAAATGGTACTACATACTTACAAGTACATTTACCACATGACTTTGTACCTCTAAATGGGGGATATAAATTCATGACATATCTACTAATAAGTATCTCCAGCATAATAAATTTCCCATGTATGATCATATCACTAATACTTTCCCTCTTTTGAATGTAATGCTTGGTCTTCCACCCAAGAAATTCTTGAAATCTTTATGCTTAACCAAAATATTACAGTAATACTTAACTATTTTTATCACCTTATCACTAAAGGGACTATACATAATAACAAAACATATCTTCTTATTATCAAATTTGTTATTTACACTAATTCTCCTTTTTTCTCCATTGATGCCCATAAACCATCTAACATTTTGCCTCTTTTGCATATTTAAATTCAAGATGTCATTAACACTTTCATTAAGTATATTAATATCATATTCCCTCTTTAAAAACATACCTTTAATGTATTCAATCTCTTGAATAAATTCAGATTCCACATTGCACAACCTCCTCACTCTAAGGAATTCTCCATAGTGAAGCGCTGCAATAGTTTGACTCGGATGGCAACTACGTCCATTTAATTACTGATTTCCATCCACAAATTTCCTGTGGACTCTGATATGTATAGGCATACCCTCCAAACCTTCTAACATACCATCTAAAAAAGTAACTGTATTACCTACTTTCAAATCACTAATACATAAACTGAATCTATTATTCTGTTAATAATCAATAAAGTCATTAACCAATTCATAACCATTTCTACATAAAAAAAAATTTTAAATCATCTATAAACCTAAAATAACCCACAACATATTTAAATAAATCTGAAACATAAACATGTTGAAATTTAAAATAACCCATAAATAAATTGCCATACATGGAGGCAAATGGTGCCCCCATGGCAGTACCTAATAACTGTTGATATAACTTTCCATCAAACTCAAAATAATTATTAATCCAGCAAAAAGAAATTAAATCTATAACATACAATGAGGCTGGATTATCACCCAAGAAATGGAGAAGTGCTTCAAGTCCAAACCTGTGTCATATATTTCTATATAAACTCACATCTACTGTAATCCAGTACATGTCCTTCTCCCAAATAATACTGGAAATCCTATCTAAGAAGTGAAAAGTTTCTTTCACATAGGACTCCAATTTAATAACAAACGGGACTAAATAACTATGGAGGAAAACCCCCATATTATGTGTAAAATAATTACAAGCTGATATTATTGGGGACATCCTGGGGGTTCTCCATGTCCTTGTGAATTTTGGGTAGACAATAAAAGTAAGCCATTTCACGTAGGCTTTTTTTCTTTATCCTCCTTTGAAAAATATCCTAGCCTATAACCTATCTGTGCTAGCTGATCAAATTCTACAACTGTAGAATGATATTTACTTATATCGACATTGCTGTATACTTGTGAATCATTTAAATGTTGATAACACATTTTCAGATATTGATTTACATTCATAATTACCAACTTATTATCTTTATCTGAGGGTTTAAAGATTAAATCCCTTTTATTGCTTAAAGACACCAATGCTTGTCATATATTTTTTGTTAAATTGCAACTTAATTTATGCTTATTCTTAAACAAATAAACATATTCTTTTTCAATACCATAATTTACCATAGAAGTGAATTTCTGCACTACGTCATCATTAAAGGGTGGAATAAATTCACTTTTGCAAACTATACAAGCTGTATTAAACAAATAATATGCATTTGCGACTAATTCTGATTCACAAGAATAAAAACTTGCATTACTTTCATCTTCATCTGTGTCAAAATTCTGAATATTATCATTCAAATCAGATTTAGAGAAATGCAATCTTAAATAAATTTTCCTTACTAGTCTAAATACATCCCTGTTTAGTAAATACAAATGTGGTATAACTGTGGGAATAAATTTTATAACACAGTTCAGCACATCCTGTTCACTCATTGAAAAAAAACATCCACAAAGATTAACATCATAATTACCATCAGAAACAGCACAAGAAACCACCTTTTGTACCATTTCCACCATTTGTTGTAGTTACACAGCTAGATAGGTTAGTGACATAACTACTACCAGAAACAGAAAAAAGTACATCACCATTAATACGACTTTCCCCATTTATATCATTTGTAACCCCCCCCCCGTCCATTATTAAAGTCACTGTTTCTTTGTTTTTTTTTTTTTTGTAATTATTGTCTTGGCCCTCACCTGGATGAAAAGTCCATTGCAGTTGTTCCAGGATTTTGGGCTGGAGGAAGATTGGGGAATTCCTCTTCTTCTTCCCACTCAGTGGATGTAAAGTTTGCTTCTGATGATGTAAAAGAGAGCCCCTGGGTGTGACATTCTACTTGTTGCCTCTCTAAACTCACATGACATTGAGCTGCCTTCTGATTGGTTCTTCTGCTGAATGCACGCTTACATTCATAAACTTTAAGGTCCTTCCGGATTTTACCTTTTTTATGGGCCACTATATTATCTTCAAAATTTCTTGGTCACTCTTTGATATCAGACAAAAAGTTCTCAAGACAGTTCAGTCCCAGGGATGTCGAAACATTAGAGGTGAAAGAGGAAATTTGATCTTTTAACCACTTCTGTTTCAGTAGATCCCTTTCTATAAGAATGGAAACCCATTCCATAGATCATTTGTGTGCTGCCACAACCCACCTAACATTAAACAGTGTATCTTCTTCATTAGTCAAATCAAAGGGAGTTGCGGGGTCCCTGACAGCCCAGAGACCCCTAGGCAATATATTAAGTTCAACATAACCCTGTAAACTCTGAATGTTTAAAAAGACAGAAGTCTCTTTAAAAATTAGTTTTTCCATCTCCAACAATGAGTCCTGAGCCTCTGTGGACATATTAGTCATAAGACGTGCACCAACAGAGACAAATAAATTGTTATCTTGCTGATTACATTCACTTTCCATTTTTTCCAGGAATTTTTTATATCCATACATAGCACTAGCAGACCCATTGTCCAAGCTAGTACCATGATCACTTGCAGTCACAATAAAGCCATCCATCAGTCTCTGACTCGTGTCTGCATTACCCTTCCGGAAAATCCTTGGAAGATGACTATCAGGATCACTGGCCATAATATCCAATACTACAGTCCAAAGAGGAAAGTATAAAAAACAACCATACACTGCGAGGTAGCCCAATAAGTTCCAAGTTTTAAAAAAAACACAACATTTCTCCAAAACTGTTCTTTATTAAAACACAGAATCCTCTTAGCACCTCAGCATACAGCCTTTACAGAGTAAAAAAACTAATACACATAAAAAAGCACTCATACATACTCTTAAATTAATTGACATCAATTAAATACAATTGAATAATTAAATGCCACTACAACTAAATAAAAACTTTACAATTACAATCCAAATTCAAGCCCCTTGGAGCAAGGGTGTCATATTTCAAAATAAAAATTCTTTCTTCATATAACAGTTTTTTCTTTAACTTTGTTTATTATATGGACCACATTTTACTTTATCCAAAATAGTAGCAGTTAATCCACTTTCATCACTTTGATGAAATTCTTGAAAATGGCAAGCAATTGGGCTTGCTTGTCTACCCTTTCTTATGTCTCTAAGATATTCCTGTAAGTGGGCTTTAAAGCCCGCTTATTTTCCCCCACATAAAATATATCGCAAGGACACCTAAAACCATATATAATTCCCACTGATTCGCAACTATAGATGTCTTTTGCTTCATACTTCACTCCATTTATACATTCAAAAAATGGTACTACATACTTACAAGTACAGCATTTACCACATGACCTTGTACCTCTAAATGGGGGATATAAATTCATGACATATTTACTAATAAGTACTTCTGGTATAATACATTTCCCATGTATGATCATATCACTAATACTTTTCCCTCTTTTGAATGTAATGCTTGGTGTTCCAGCCAAGAAATTCTTGAAATCTTTATGCTTAACCAAAATATTCCAGTAATACTTAACTATTTTTACTATACGTCGTAACAAAATATATAGGTTCATAGGTTCATAGGTTGGTACTAGGCTATCAGCCCTAGGGCCTATACAAGCCTAGCCATAAAAATTCCCTGGCTATTTCTTACCATGCTATTTACTTCCCTGGACCCCTGTCTAACAGGGCGACTGACGTGATCCCCGGGGTGAATTTCCTTTTTCCCATCCAATCGTCAAGGTTCCTTTTGAACAGGACCAAAGAGGCCCTCTGCTTGACATGTATGGGCAATCTATTCCAGAGTCTGGGGAGTCTCTGGGTCAGGAACCTATCCCTCCAGCATGTTTTGTTTATTGTGATGACAAGGTTTAGATCCCTGGAGCGTGTGGCTCTGAGGGATTGGGATTTCTTTAAGTGTAGCATGTCCAACAGCTCTGGGTTTGACATGGCCTTGTATGTTAAGCAAAGATCGCCTCTGAGTAGACTATATGTGACAGAGTATAGCTGGAGTTTTTTAAGGCGGTCAGCGTAGGGCATTTGCTTTAGGCATGTGATTCTTTTAGTGAGGTATTTCTGTGGCCTTTCCAGTTGCTGCAGATGACTTGAGAAGTACATACCAAATGGGGCATTGTATTCTATAATGGGTCTAATGAGGGATGAGTACAGTGGGAGAATGACCTCCTTTTTTCTGGATGAAAAGCCCTTAGTGATGAGGTGTGCCACATAGAAGGATTTCCTGACTGTTGTGGCGATGTGGTTATCGAAGGTGAGACCACTGTCTACCTGTGTCCCTAAGTCTCTTATCAAACTTTCAGTGTTTAGTGTACTGCCACCTATATGGTAATTCACGGATACATGTTTTTTCCCAAAGGGGATAACTATACATTTCTTGGCATTGAGCTTGAGCCCAGGGCTCTGGCACCAAGCATATGTTTCTGTAAGGCCCTTTTGTAGAGTATCCACATCATTTGTGGATTCAATAATGGCTCCCAGTTTGCAGTCATCTGCAAACTTTGTTATCCAGAGTCCCTTAGTGTTGGCCTGTACTTCAGAGAAGTAGATGCCAAACAAGAACAGTCACCCTAGTAGGTACTCTGACCAATTATTCCAGGGTAATTGTATTGACAAAGTCCAGGAATTTCTGTATTTGTGCACTTGTGGTGGTCAAGGCTTCCTATGCTATGATTTGATAGCTTAACTCACCTAGGAAAATGGTATTGGGTTTAATACTGAGTGATTCTAGATCTTGCAGATAGACTTTGTGGCTTTCTTTTGCCATAGAGGGAGTTCTGTGTCTAGCTGATATATGATATGGGAAGTTTCTGATCATTATTTGGTCATAAAGAAGCTCTAGTGTATCTCACTGCTGTACTAGCCTTGAAGTGAGTCTTTTCTGCATGTAGAATGATGCACTACCACCTTTTTTCCCCTCCTGCACAGTAGCTGGTCTAAACATGTGGAAGGTGTTATAGCTCTGTACAGCCAGAGTGTTCTCTGCTATTTTAAACCATGTCTCAGTCATTACACTGACATCAATGTCTTCCAGAGTGAGTAGGGCTTGTAGGGAGTGGGTTTTCTTGTTCAGGCTCCTAGTAGTGATCAGTAACATCTTCATGTCTTCCTTTGCTTGTTTTATTATGCTGGTAGGTTTATCAAGCTGGTATTGCCTAAAAAAGGCACTATGAGGCTGGACAATATCTTTGCCAATAATCAAAACCCTAGTGGAGACAGATGCAGGCCATCCTTGGTGAAGCAGTGTGTGCTATTGATCATATCTTTCCAGGCTGACAAATAGTGGAACCCTTTGAATGGAACCAAAAACTAATCCAATTATTGAAGTCAATTATTTTTTTCTTATATCGCAACATCATTATAGGAGAAGGTAGAAGGCTGCTCATTGCTAGGGTCATACCTGCCTTGGACACTTCACCTGAGAGCTCTATCATGTCTCTCTTTATAAAGTCCAGGGAAGTACACCCCATTTGTGTCATACTGGTACATCTTGTTCAAGGACTTGAGTGCATGTGTAATCTGATGGATTCTGGCACCAGACAGGTAACTATCACTCTTTCCTTGATCAGTCTAGTAAAAAAAAAACACATCTCTATGTTTTACAATGGAGTCAACTATAAAAATGTTTGGTTGGGTTGATGGCTTCCTTATGGGCTCAACATCTGTGACTCTGGGACTCCTTGTGCTATGTGAGGAAGTGGGCTTAATATGCTGAGTGTGCTTTGTACCTTTACTGTATTTTGAAGGTCTTTGAGGTTTAGGCAAGTTAATCTTTATAAACCTAGCATATGATGGATTATGTGTACTGAGATGATGTTGGAGAGGTGTGATGTGTGTTGTACTGCTGATGATTTTGGTGTCTTGAGTTTAATGTGTACAAGATTTATTTCCTCTAAGGATTTTATATATGTGCATATCTCACACATTGTGCTATACTTTTGAGTAATAGGTGATTGTCAAACAGCATGAGCAATTCTTACACTGTCTAAATACACCAATTTCAATCAGGCTGGCTTGAGAAGTTGAGGGGAAGTACTGGCCCATGGTACAAACAGGAATGACTCTGGGGGAATGGGTAACTATAACTGCTTGGAGTTTGGTTTTCAAATGATGTTCTTGTGGATTTGCTGCTCAGTATTAACATTTCAATACAAAACAACTAGCCTGGAAACCTTCTGCCACCAGCAAGAACCAGTAAATTAATTATAGTAAAAAAAAAAAAAAAAATTATACTAAAATCACTGCAAGCAGTATCAGTGCACTCAATATTAAAGCAATTTTATCAAGGGTATTTAGCCTGGTGAGTAATTTAAGGGGAGAGACTTTGCAATATGATACTTTTGTGCTCATTGTCAACAGCCAGTAAACTGGGAGAGAGAGGTGATTATGTTGTCAAATTATCATAAGAGGCAGGCGACAGCAGATATGCTGGGTTCAAGACCACAACTACACCAAGATAAGTGGGAGGGAAAAAATAATTAGACCCTTAACTCTGAGCTGACTGATCTGGAACAGCCCCATTGGAAAGACAATCCTGAATTAGCTTGACATACACAAGGTATGCAAGAATACCATCAGGGCTTAATAACAATAGTTAGATTACTTAAAACAGCAAAAATACAGAGCAAATATGTACTGGAATCACTAATATAGACTTAAATACCTTATCTAAAGCAGATACAGACTGTTACAATGAATTTAAAATCAGATAAAAAAATAAAAACACGTATCTATCTTGCCGTGTATAGTAGAAATATTACAACCTATGAAATTAGCAAAAGTAAAACAAAATAGAGCTTTTATGTGGGAGGCTTCACAACTTTCACCCTTACCCACTGAAATTAAATATAGTAACTCCAGTTTAGAACCAACTTGAAGAAAGGGCAAAACTTGAATTGTGCAACGGACGATTTAATGAACTTCAACCATTACATAATTCAACCAATTGCATTACTGAAGAAAACTGCCAGCATTTCAGCATACACTAAAATCTGTGGGTAAGGATAAACAACATATCATCCAGATATTTCAGCACACACTATAATTGCATACTATGAGTTTTCCTGAATTTCAATGGTGTTGCGAGTAACATTCATCACATATCAATACTGTCATTGTGAATCAGAATTTAGAATAAGGTATGTATAGTTGTACAACTTCTTTCTGCCCTGAGTAAAGATTTTTTTATGAGGTAGAGTACAAAAATAATAAAATTATAACTATTTAAAGCAATGTATGTGTAAAGAATTGCCAGTATACACACTGGATACTGGCAGAAAAAGCCTCAAGGATGTTCACCAAAAATTTGCATATCGTAAATATCTTTGCTTGTTGGTGGTTTCAAAGCTTCAGAACATAACCTTGCATGTGAATTTCTGTAACAGATATCACTACTTCTTTCCTTTGTTCCGTGTATTCAGTAAAACAGGTTATAAAATATTTATTCTAGTCATCTTTACTGCCACTCTCTAAGATTCTAATTTGCATGATGGTAGTGATATTGACAAAACACACTGGGTGGACTTTTGAAGCTAGCACAGGCTTCTATGAGATAACAAAAACATCTGATTAGCTATGCAACCACATGGTTATAGAGAGTGTGTTTTGCATGCTAAGTGCACTGCATGCACAGAGACTAGAAATCTTACGAGTTTTCATTTATCTTCTCATGGATAATATTTTCTGTGTTTCATATAATACTAGTAATGATTATTTTCCCAGAAAAAATTTACTTTTTATTTTGTTTGCAAGTCTTCATTATACTTTAATTTGATCACATTTTGGATTAAATAATTATTTATCTGTACCAAGCAATGGGTAATTTAAAGCCGTAAACATCTCTCTCTCTCTCCCTTTCTTTCTTATTACATATGCATATATATGTCTCTCTCTCTCTTTTTCTTTCTTATTACACATGCATATATATGTGTATGTATGTATGTATATATATATATATATATATATATATATATATATATATATATATATATATATGTATATATATAGATATATATATATATATATATATATATATATATATATATATATATATATATATATATATATATATATATATATATATATATATATATCTACAGTGTGTGTGTGTGTGTGTGTGTGTGTGTGAACACACTATACTTTGTGTTTATTGCATGACTGCACAGTCAAAAATTAGGCAAATATGTCAAAATTAGGACTTGTTTCACCACAGCAAAATTATAGATATGAGCCAGCATTAATGTTTTACTTATAAAGCCACAGCTGTCTCACCCCACAGGTACTGTTACTACTGCTATCATATCCACTTATTCCTTCTGCTTGCTGTCAGTCTAAAGATTCAAGGTCAAACAGAAGAAAATGGCACAGGTTCAGTACTTTAACTGCTGAGAAGTAACCCCAAGAAAGACAGCTATCCATACATCTAGGGGAGAATTTAATATAGCCTACACAGACATATTTTCCATGTAGGCATAGTGAAGTAAGCAGGTGTGTGAGCCAGTAAACAGAGCTGAATGGTGCATATGAGTGTTCTAACATGGAAGTATCTGTGGCATGGAAATCACCTGATAAGCAGGTGAACTGCATGCAAATGAGGGAGGTAGAGTGATCCAGGAAGCAGATATGTAAATCTGCATACCCCATGTTAGTATCTGTAGTGTACACAGAAATATTCCATGTACAGGATGTAAAAATAAGAACAGGGGCTGTAAAAGGGCAGGTAGAAGGTCAGAAATAGACTAGCAAACACAGAATGTGCAAAATTATCCACCTTGTGTCCAAAACCGTATGGAAATTAATGTAAAATATATATTTTTTTAATAATCTGGCTATGTTTGTGTGGCCCACTGCAGTGTGAAACATGCTGTTATGAAAAATAAATAAATAAATAGAGTATAAAAAACAAAGTTATTAGTATGTGACAGTAATCCAGTATAGGACCCTGCATGGAGTATACACAATGGTGGAATGGTTCTCTTGCTAAGGAGGCAGTGCTGGGGACTGTTTCCAGGCTGCGTGCACGGATCCCTTTGCAAATGAGCTGGGGTTGCTGAACAGCATTAATGGGTATCTGTGTCTGCAGATCCCATATGTGCAGACACAGAACCATCTTAGTGTCCACAGAAGAGGTAGCTGACATCAAAGGGGTGTAAGCTCATTGGAGCTTAGAGGCATCTGTATCACACTGCACTCTGCTCAGCAGGAGGTGTGTACACTGTCTGCTAAGCTTTATTTACCTTCTGGGCCCATGTTTCATTGGGTTTGCAAATGTTTGCCCAGCACACCACCATGCTGATCGTGAGCTTTCATGGGGGTGTGTACACTGAGTACTGAGCACTGTTTACCTTTGCCGCACATGTTTACACAGTGTACCACAGTATTCAGTGAGGAAGGCTGCTCAAAATAAAAATACTTGGCTGAGAAAGGCAATGATATCTTAATTACTGATGACCCTTGTTCCACTTAAACTAGGGCCATTAACAGTCCTTAATGATGTATTTGGCAGGTGGAATTCATCACTGCTATCCAATCACAAAGGCTTCACCTACAGAAGAGCACTATAAACATTGCAGAAAGGGCGCAATCTGATATCACCCTCATAGTCTGCACCAGTGGAAGACATTCTTGGGACTTTTAACTGAAGAAATGCTAAGGGCTGCTGCAGGTCTGTTACATAAGTATGTGCTAGATGCTGAGGTCAATGCGGCTGCAGCTGCTGCTGACCACAAGCCTAGACTGAGAAGGAGAAGAGTGTTCAGGCCCAAGGTAACCTTCCAGGGGCTACATGAGTTGGAGATTGTAGAGCATTACAGGGTGGACAGGGACATACTACAAGAACTCACCAAGCTCTGCCACCCTCAACTCAGACACAGAACCAACAGAGGGGAACCCATCCCAGTGGAAACTAAGGTATGTGTAGCTCTTAGGGCACTAGATGCAGGTACATACCAAAGACCAACTGGGGGCATGATGGGTCTCACAGACATCAGCATCCAGGGTACTCCACCAGTTCCTGGATGCCATGCTACCACATGCCAGCGAGCACATCTCTTTTCCCCTCACCCTTGATGTGAGGGCCAGTAGTATGAAACACTTCTATCGTGTAGCACACTACATTGAGGTACTGGGTGCCTTAGACTGCACTCTTATACGCATCCAGGCACTACCCTGTGAGGACGGTAGACTCTACATCAACCGCAAGGAGTACCACTCCATCAACTTCCAGATCGTATGCTATGCCCAGGACATTATCATGAATGTGTGTTCTGGCAGTCCTGGCAGTTATCATGACTCCCATATCTGGCATGCATAACAGCTGTCCCAGATGTTTTCTAGGAGTGACATCCCTCAGGGCCATTTACTGGAGATGCTGGCTATGCACTGGAACTGTGGATGATGACACCCATCAGAAATGCACACCCACCCATCAAAGAACACCATAATGAGGCACAGCACATGCTAGAAACATCATGCAAAATAGCACAAAACATACTGAACCTACTGATATTGCCAACATCCTGGCAGATAGATTCAGTGCAAACTTCACCCCCCTCTCACCTCCAAAAGAGCCCACAACAATACCGGAAATGTGTAGTGTCCCGGAAATCACAGACGCACAGGTGAAAACAGCCCTTTCAAAAGCTAAAAACACAGCGTCAATGGGGCCAGATGGTGTCCCAGGATGCGTCTTGCATGAGCTACCCCCCCACCTAAACACTCTGTTCAACCTCAGCCTCTCCACAGGCTACATGCCCATAGAATGGCACACAGCAATGGTAATTCTGCTCCACAAAGGAGGGGCCACAACTGACCCTGGCAACTATCGCCCCATAAGCCTGACTAGCCTGATCTGTAAGGCTATGGAGTGCATCATCATGGAACTCATTAAAAATGACATTTGGAACCTCCAAACACTTGTCCCAACCCAGTTCAGCTTTGTTAAGGGCAGATCATGCATACTAAATCTGGTTGACTTCTTTGAGACAGTCACCAAGGCCATAGATGAAGGAAAGATGGTTCACACAGCCTACCTTGACCTCGCCAAGGCGTTCAACACCATTCCTCACTCAGTTATTATAGAAAAACTCACAAGCCTGAACATAAACCCCTACGTCACAAGATGGGTTGCCAACTGGCTTACAGACAGAACTCACACGGTAAGAATAGCAGGCTCCAGGTCCCATTCTAAACCAGTCACAAGTGGTGTCTCGCAAGGCTCGGTTCTGGGACCCCTACTGTTTGGCATATACTTCTCAGAAGTGCAGGCAAACACAGGAGGACTATGGCTAACCAAGTTCGTGGATGACTGCAAACTGGGAGCCATAATTGACTCTCTATCTGACATGGACATCCTCCAAAAAGGCCTTACTGAAACTGTCATCTGGTGTCAAAGTCATGGCCTCAAGCTAAATGCCAAAAAATACATAGTCATCCCATTTGGGAAAAACAAAACACCCACAAATTACCACATAGGTAGCAGCCCCCTTAATACAGAAGAGGTAATAAGTGATCTGGGGACCCAGGTAGATAGTAATCTCTCCTTTAACAATCATATTGCCAAATTAGTTAGGAAATTCTTCTATGTGGCCCATCTAATTACTAAAGGCTTCACATCTAAAAATAAAGAGGTTATAGTGCCCCTCTACTTGTCACTCATCAGATCCATCATAGATGTACCTCACAAGACACTTCCAACAGCTGGAAAGACCACAAAAGTATCTCACCAAGAGGATTACTGGCCTCAAACATATGTCCTATGCAGACCGACTGAAAAAACTCTGGCTGTACTCAGTGGCATATCGCTTACTCAGTGGTGATCTCTGCCTGACTTACAAAGCCATGTCCAACTCAGAATTGATGGACATGCTCCACCTAAAGAAATCCAAGTCACTGCAAGCCACACGCTGTAGTGAGCTAAACCTCGCCACAACAATAAATAGAACATGCTGGAGGGATACATTTCTGTCACAGAGACTCCCCATGCTATGGAACAAAATTCCTAAGTACATTAGGCAGATCCCCTCACTAACACTCTTCAAGAGAAACCTTGACGAGTGGATGGGTAACAGAAAATATACCCCTGGGATCACTTCATTGGCTTTGTTTGACAGAGGCTCAGTTAATTAATCAGTGGGTCAGTGAAAGCTGACATACTCTGGCTAGGCTTATAAATGCCATCGGGCAGATAGCCTAGTACCTAACTATGAATCTATGAACCTATAGATGTATGTTTGAGCTTCTGAAGTCACGGTTCCAGTGCCTCAGTATATCTGGTGCAGCCCTGCAGTACTCTCCAGCCACATGTGCACACGTGTTCACTCTATGCATCATGCTACACAGTATGATCCTGCAGAAACAGCTGCAGCAGGATCAGTGAAGGGAAGGAATACAGACTTCCCACCAGTGCCTAGGTCACCACAGCCACACCCACAGGGAGACTCTGAGGAGGAAACCTTTGAGGTGGTCCTTATAGGCAAACGTAGGCATGCCCGTTTTACCCTGGCCCTGGTCAAGAGACAATGAGTAGCACATGCACTGACCACCTAGGGCCCTAGGGACTGACACCTTACTCCGACTCACATACATATTAGTAAATATGATGTCAGCCAGCCCACACAACCTGTACCTAACCATGTATTGGCTGTGTACTGCGTGCATCAGACAGTGTCATCCCCGAACTACAGGTCTGACAACTGCTGCAGTCATAAGGTAAGTCGCACACCTATTCACCACTTGTAAGGGGTACTAGAATATGGGAGCATATGTATGGACCAGCAGCATGTATGCAAGAGACTACAGTGGGCTACTGGGCTACTTGGGAAGATCTAACAGCCATTTGCAACAACAGGTATTCTGTCCAATAGTATGTGCTCTATAATATGCACTAGGCCACATGGCTGAAAAGTTCACTGCAATATTCAAGGGGGATGGCTAACAGCGGGGTATCACAACAGTCGCACAACTGTGTATGCCAACAGATCATGGGCTGGTTGTCCCCCACTCCCAACTCATCAGTGTATCCATATAACTGCTGTAGCAGTATATCTGCAATGATATATCAGCAGAACACCCAATTCCAGGGCTCTGATATAGAACCTGTCTGCAAATTATATGTCTCACTTAATGCAGAGGTGACAATGTCTGTTTGTATGCTGTTGATTGTGTGATGAATGACACTTCTCTGTCTGGCAGCCTGTGTGGCTCAGTAGGCTAGGAACATTAGCATGGGTAATAGTGTTGGGGGTTTGAATCTGCCAGTAGCCACATCTTTTGCATTTGAGGTAGTTGCATGGTGGTGTCTCCACAGACTGTCATACCCCTCTCCCTGATATTACATGAAAGCTGGACAAAGACAGAGAGAATGGGGAGACAAAGGGCTAAAACTAGAGACAGACATTCAGATGCTCTGATTCACATTGAAGGTGGCTAGTATAAAAGCAGGTTGCATCAGTACAGAATATCTGAAAGAAATAAAGTCCAGCACTCAACTGTTTGACTGTAGTACTATTCATTGACTGCCTTATACAACAATTTACTGGAAAACCACAAATGTATGAGGAGCAGGCCAGACATATGGGGTGAAATACTTTACATTATGAAAACAATGTACAGTTAGAGGTATGCAGACTGTCACTCTGTATGTGGTGCTACATCATGTACCCTAGTCACATATTAATTACAGCACACAGCCTGGGAATGTTTTGGACAATAGGGAAGGGCTGTACTGTGGAAACAGGTGCAGCTGCCAATTTCTGTAGCACACAAAATCCTGGCCTGGAGTGCAGGTAGCCCTAGCTTGGAGTCAACGTTTAAGTATTTACAGTCTCACTGGGCATGCTCCTACACTTAGCTAACTTGAATGCACTTCTGTTTCCTCTTCCTCACCTAGACCTGCTATGCAGAAATACAGCTGTACATACAGACAGCAACCTCTACATATCTGTCTGACCTTATCCCACTCCCGCATGTGTAGTGTATCTATCAGTATGTACCCTATATATATATATATATATATATATATATATATATATATATATATATATATATATAAAATCTATATATCTATATATATATATATATATATATATATATATATATATATATATATATTACAATGATATATAGACTATCCACATATAGCTACATAAGTCATATATATATATATCTATATATATATATATATATATATATATATATATATATATATATATATATATTTATATATAAAACGTACGCACACAGCAGCATTTATAGGGACATCCCTGTCATACACCTTTATATATGTGGGGATGTTGGATTTCCCCGCATACTCTCGAAATGCTGAGGTTATCTGCACTCATACATCAAAACAGTTGCCCAAAGAAACCAAACCAAGGCCACAACAGCACATAATCCACTCACGCAGAGACTTCTGTGCCAGTAGAATGTTACCTTGTAGACAGACACAGGTGAGCAGGTGTTGTACTGTACAATGGTTCAAAGCATGCCTTGGACAGGCCATATTGTTTCTGGCCATATGTTTGCCTATCTAACTGCAACCACCCACATATGGCCATACTGCTAACTGTACACACATAGTAGGGCTAGTGACAGGTACCCCACTCCCAGGACACTAGATATAATAACAGTACCAAGCAATATCTCTCTGCAGGCCACACATGCTGTTTAACACAAAGCTACTTTGCGCACTCCAGACGTATTATGCCTGCAATCACATGCACATTAGATGTAACCCATGGCACATGCGATAAGTACAGCAAGCTATAGTATCTGATTGTAGATAGGAAGGAGTTCTAATCTCACATCAGCCAGCTGTGTGTGTGCATGTGTGTCTAAAATATCCCCATGCATCACTACAGTCAAGCTTGTATGGGCTACCTCTAGGCAATGGTTATACATGTTATAACCTGTGACTAGCTGCTGGCCTCTGCATTGCCCTCCTCTACAAGGCCTGTTGATGTCATCCACCCTAAGAGTGTTGGCTGAGAGTCAAATATCAGATAAACTCTGTGGCATGAGCAATAAGTACAGTGAGGTGTAGTGTGTTATGCTAGATAGGTATGGGTTCAAATCTCAAATAAGCTAACTCTGTGTGTGTATGCCTGCAAGTCTATCTCCTTACAGCACCACAAACAAGCCTGTATGGGCTATCTCTATGCAATGGTTATGCATTTTATGCCCAGTGACTAGCTGCTTCACTATACATTGCCCTGCTCTACCAGGCCTGCTGATGCCATCCTCCTTAAGAGTGCTGGCTAATAGAAAGATCAGGAAGTTTTGTGGTGCATGCGGTAAGTATTGTGATCTGTACTGTATAATAGGAAATAGGTAGGGGTTCAAAACACACAGAAGACAACCCTGAATTAATCATGTTTGTAGTTTGCCAAAAATACACAAATATTTGGATTACCCACCCATGAGGCCCATAGTGGCTAGTAATGGAAACAAAACAGAAGCAATGGCCATTTATGTTGATAAGCATTTGCAACAGGTGGTAGAAGTTAGTCAACACTGCTCCGAAGGTGGCTGTGCTGGAGGCTGGGCACCAGGGCCAGCCTGCCCCACCAGTTTGGCCAATGTGCCCTCAATCTGAAGCAGGCAATGTTCATAGGTCGTATGAGGAAAAAGTCAACAACCTACTTTAGGCATGTCCTTAGACAATTTGGTGGACAGCAGAGGTAGAGAAACCTATGATTTTCTCCTGCAATTAGGAAAAATGTAAAGGAGTTGATCTGTCAAGAGATAGCTTGTGTCAGATGAACTGCAGGACCACCACCCTGAAACATCTGGGGAAGAAACAAGGAGAAAAGCAGCAAAACAAGAAAAAGAAAATTTGAAAAGAAAAGTATCTGCAGAATTTTGGAGAGAAGAAGATCATGAATTTATTGTCCCTAAGTTGACAGAAAGTCAAGATTAGGAGAAGAACACATTTTGACAATTTACAAAATAAAAGATGGCTCTGGAAAATAAGACACAGCAAATACTGAATGAGTGATTTGTTTAGGGAAAAAATTTATATAAAATGAAAAAGTAAAAGGTTAACAGAAATGGAATGCTGACCTTAAGAAGTAATAAAGGAGATTTTTTTCAGTATATTCTCAATCAGTGACAATAGTGCAAAGAATCATTTAGGGGGTATGCTGTAGTAAAGTGGTTAAGTGAGCATAAATCTAAATTGGTGTTTGCAAGAAACAAAAATCATTGCTGAAACAATGAATAGAAAAACTTGACCTACTTTGGTATGGGAACTATATCTGGATTTCCAGAGGTGTGGAATAACTATGCTGATTTATCAAGCATAGAGATTTAAAACAAAGTAGTCAAGCAGAGGTGCCAAAAGCATGTTAGGAACCTGCACAGCATGAGTTATTTATGTACTGACAATGGAAAGAATAGGAAAGAAACACTTAAGACATTGAAAACTTAATTATAATCAACAAATTATGTAGCTGATTTTAACAGCAAGACACGCATATCAAGAGACTGTGGTTTGATTTTAGAACCTTAATTATATTTTATCATCATGGCTTAATTTGTGGTTAGATTTAAAGAAGAGAGTTTGGAATATTAAATACAATGCAGAAAGAAAACGCAACACCCAGAAAAGGGAACCGATATATGTAATTCTGAACATGAGAAGGGAGAGAGAAAAGAAATAAGAATTCCAAATAAATAAATATATGATAAAACATAGGAAGGTTATATAACAAAGCTATTTTGTCAGATATTTAAAAGAATTCTCTTGTTTTTTAAATTGCAAGCTGAAGCATGAAACTACTGTCAGAAAGCAGTTACAGGATAATGATGGGAATGAATGGATCCTGGAAACTATCGCCCCGTAAGCCTGACTAGCTTGGTCTGCAAAGCTATGGAAAGGATCATCATGGACGTCATAAATAAAGATATTGGGGACCTACAAACACTGGATCCTACCCAGTTCGGCTTTGTTATGGGCAGATCCTGCCTCTTAAACCTGGTTGATTTCTTTGAAACAGTCACCAAGGCCATTGACGAGGGGAAGGTGGTCCACACAGCCTACCTGGACCTCGCAAAAGCCTTTGATACAATACCCCACTCGGGCATTATAGATAAGCTCACCAGCTTAAATATAAACCCCTATGTCACTAGATGGATTGCAAACTGGCTCAAGGACAGAACCCACATGGTTAGAATTGCTCGAGCCATGTCAGACTCCAAACCAGTTACAAGTGGTGTCCCACAAGGCTCAGTCCTGGGACCTCTCTTGTTCGGTATATATTTCTCGGAGGTACAGGCCAACACGGAAGGACTGTGGCTGACCAAGTTCGCAGATGACTGCAAACTGGGCGCCATAATCGACTCTCCAGCCGACACAAGCATCCTCCAAAAGGGCCTCATAGAAACAGACAACTGGTGCCAGAGCCATGGCCTCAAGCTAAATGCCAAAAAGTGTATAGTCATCCCCTTTGGCAAAAACAAAGTGCCCACAAATTACCACTGTTAAATAAATTTGTTAAAGTCAGACTGTAAAAATCATCTGGCATTTAAAAACAATGTCAGTCAATAACAAACAGTAATGCAGGAGAACTCAAGTATCTTATTTACTAATACTCTAATGTACATTAGGAGGCAAAAAACCATACACAAACTTGTACAGAATTTTGTCTAACTTTATTTGTGCAGTGTTTGCCATTTTATATCATTTACAATCAACTTTTGCCCACCTCACTGACGTGGTCAGTGACAGGGTCTTTACATCATAGTAACTTATGAAAAAGTGCTGAGATAGTGCTTTTCAAAAATCTTTTTCCCATGAGAATATTACAGCCTTGCAAAGCACCTGGTCAATCACAATGTCCTTCCGAGGATGTAGCCAATTCAAGGCTCTTAGATTAGCTCGAATACAATGGATGAATGTCTCTTTAATACATTTCTTTGTCTCTCTGTTCACCAGCTGGACATTATCTCTGATAGTGCGCACAAGGCCATTCTTCTGGTGGAAGCAGGAAAAGATACACATGCACACAGATTCATTATTTTCTAACTTTGCAAAATAATCTTTACTGACAGAAATGAGCCAGCCGAGCTGCCAAGGCCAAGTTTCTAATCACACTGCAGCTTATGCTTCAAGCAATAATATGAAGTTTATTTCTACTATTATTCTAGTAAAACAGAATTAAATGCATTACATATCATACTATTTTTGAGCACATTTATTCCTGTCTAAAGCACACATTTCTCTATATATCTGACCACACAACTTATATATGTCTGAATGTTTGAATACACATTTTCCTAAGCAGCATATATGTAAATATATATTTTTCTAGGCAGCATGTATGTGAATATATATATTTTTCTAACATTCTCCCTCCTGTTAATGCATTTCATTCTATTTGAAACATATCATTTCATTCCTTAGCCTTTTCCTTTTTAAGGACTTTCAGCTAAGTTAGTCATTGGTTTTATATTTCAGAAAAAGCATTATTTGAAATTAATCTTTAATTTCAACACTTTGGTAAAAAGTTTCAGTAACAGATATATCAACAAATTTTTGATTAATTTTTTCATGCAGGGAATTTCACAGTAAACACATGCTCCTATTAGGAGTATACTCACACAAATAGCAATTAAATGTTTAATAGGATGGAACCCCACCCCCCCAAACAGATTCTGGAAAAAGTCCGTCAGTGGGTTTGGGCCTGGTTTAGTCATTGCTGATACTTGCTGAATTACCTCTAGGTGGTCATTGATTTTATGTTGGTTGTCTGGAATGTACGCACAGCATTTTTCTTCGTGTACCACCTCTTGCCGCTAGGGTGAAGTAAAGAGCCATTCGATTTTGTAGCACAACAGTTTTTATTGCATTCAGTTTATTAGTCACCAATTCTAGGGTGGAAAAAGTTGCATTGCTCATGACTTCTTGACAGCTTTCTCAGCTCCCAGATCGATTTGACTGCTCCATAGGCTGGTGGTATTCCTGCCCTGGATATAACATTGTTGCCCAAGTTCATATGAGTCAATTTACTTTTGTCTTTCACTGAATTATGGCCTTTTCAACCAGCTTCGATTTTACCAACTGGATTCACAGGTTTTTTTTTTCACTGGACCTTCAGATTTTCGAGCTGTTTTCCTTACGTTTCGTATCTTACCCAAAGGTAATTCTGCAGTATGTCTTATTGCTGAAACCAGATAACCCAAAAAACAACTGCCGGACCAATTTTCAGGTAACCATTTATATGCCTTTTTCCCACAAATAAAATCATTACTTTGGTACTAATACGTGTTATCCCTGCATGAAACATTTTTCTATTCTTAATAGACAATTGCTTAGTTAAGACTGGATTGTCACATACTGCATTTAATGTAGTTTTCATTGAACTCAGATATGAATCATGGTTAGTATCACAAACAGTACCCCCACTTTTGACTTTAATGTAACATTTATAAGACATTGTTATATTACCATTACTCCAGCCCACCTGGAGGGTATTACTTTTGTAGAAACATACAACTCCTTTTTGTGTGACAGGTAAAAATAAAGCAATTTTGTCCTGTGATCTCACAGTTTCTGTATAAAAAAAAACTTTCCCAAGTCTCATTTTATTCCCAGAGGGACAGTGGACATTAACAGTCTCTTATATGTTGTTGGTATAGCTGTACAAACTCAGCAATTTGAAATGTGCATAGTTTCTGTATATACTTGCTTCATGGCCAGGTATGTGTTAAAGTTTGGATGCCAGTCTATAAACAGTTCATCACGTCTTCTCACTTTCACTTGTGTGGTTGAGTGCAGGGAAAAACCACAATAAGAGAAAAATTGTCACACTTATAGTTAACAAATGCACAGTTAACAAAATAATTATGCAATAGTTCTTGGGTTGCTCTGCTTTTTGTTTGCTTTACTCTTGGCCATTTTGCCCTTGTGTATCAGTCACAAAGTTCTTATTCAGCTGAAAGTTCTTTTGTCTGAAAAAGAGTTAAACTGCAAAACAGATTTATTTATTAACAGTTTCTTTATATAATTAGCTAGTGAACTGTCAGCCTCCAGCTCTGCAGGCATGAGAGCTTTTTACTGAGGCACATAATATGCCCTTCCAAGTACTACTTCAAAGGGGATCAAACCCTTTACATTTGTTACTGTTTTTATGCTCAGCAATGCTAGAGGTAAACAGCAAATCCAATTCTTCCGAGTCTCACTTATTAACTTCCTTAACTTGTTTTTTTTTAAAATCCCATTGTACCTCTCCACCAGTCCTGCTGACTGTGGGTGGTAAGCACAGTGATTCCTTAAGGAAATCCCAAAAAAATCTCCCAAGTTGTTGAATTGTCTGATTGACAAAATGTGTCCCATTGCCACTATAGATTCTTTCCGGTATACCAAATCTAGGAATTATTTCCTTTACTAGGGCCTTTGCCACTGTTGCTGCATTCGGATTCCTGGTTGGAAAAGCTTCTACCCATTTTGAAAACATATCTATGATCACTAAACAGTATTTCTTTTCTTCACATTTATTCAACTCTATGAAGTCCATACAAATAGTATGGAATGGATATGGTGGTGTAGGAAACTCCTTGCTTGTTTTTAAATGCTCCTTGTGCATGGTGCTTGTTACAAGTATGACAAGCTGCACAAAATTTTATTGTATAATTTATGTATCCATATGTTTGGAATATTTTATTTACTAACTGTACCATCCCCCCTGTTGAGACATGGCTCTGCCCATGGCTCAATAAAGCTGCATATCTAAATAAATTAGACGGTAATATTGTTTTTTTTTTCCTTTGGAAATGTACAGTCCATTCTCAAAAATTGCACCTTGTTTTACCCAGTTTTGTTTTTCTGCTTTTGTAGTAAGCATTTGCATTGTTTTTAACATGTCTAAATTTAAAATCTCAAAGGGTTGTAATTTTTCATTTAAAAATAAAGTTTCTGAGTCTGAGGCTGCTTGCTTTGCAGCTGCATCAGCTCGTGCATTACCTTTTGAAATTTTATCCTGTTGTTTTGTATGAGCTACACATTTACAAATAGCTACTTTGGTAGGCAACTGAATAGACTCTAATAGCTCCAAAATAAATTGCGCATGATTAATAGGTTTTTTACTGGATGTAATCATCCCTCTATTTTCTTTATTGTTGTGCAAACACATGCACTGTAGAAAAAGCATACTGATTATCAGTATATATGTTTACTTTTTTTTTGCCTTTTACTAAAATACATGCTCCTGTCAAAACTACCAGTTCTGCTGCTTGAGCATACAAGTTGTGTGGCAAAGTTTGTGCTTCTAGATTTTTAGTGTCTGTAACTACTGCATACCCCACCAGATTTTTCCCTGTAGGACCCCTTCTGCATGAGCCATCCACGTAATATGTCACCTTAGCATCATTCAAGGGCATATCTGTAAGATCTTGTCTAGGTAAAGCTAACTGTTTATATGAGGTTGACTCAGCAGTATGGTCATACATGAAAGATGTCTAGCAGGAGAAAGGTATGCAACTTTTTCTTGTAGCAGAATTATTGCAACTGCATGAGGCATTCTCAATGTGAGAGGGTGGAATAACACCACTGAGGCTGAAGTCTGCACTGCCATTGCTGCTGCAACTACTGCTTGTACACAGTGAGGCAAAGATTGCACCACTGGGTCTAACTGTGATGAATAGTAAGCTTATGGGGCATTGCTTATCCCCATGTTGTTGCTTTAATACTGATGTCATGTACCATTGCTTACAATCTATGGTCTAAAAAAAAAACGTTTGTGATAACTTGGAAGTCTTAAAACTAATGAAGAAGCTATTAACTGCTTCAACCTGCAGAAAGCCATTTCTGCTTTTGTTTTCCATCGTAAAATAATTTGGTACCCAGCTTTAACAAAAATTAGTTGTACCTAAGAAAGACATTATTTCTTTTTTAGTTGTTGGTTTTGGTGCTTGCTAAATTGCTGTTTTTTTTTTTTTTTTCTTTTCTCTTTCCTACTATCTAGTATTTTACCTTTATTGAATATCACATATCCCAGGTATCTAACCTGTGTTTTTTTCCCAAAGTTTGTAACTTACTCTTGTTTACTTTGTGTCCTTGTATTACTAAAAATTTTAACAATGCTACTGTATTCACTCTGCACTGCTGCTGGGTGCTGCTAGCAAGATGTCATTTACATAAAGTAAAATTTGACTACTTTCTGGTGGGGTAGACCCTGCCAGGTTGCTAGCCATTTTTTGTGCAAATATTATTGGGCTCTCACAATATCCCTGTGGTAGTCGAGTATATGTATACCTTTTACCCTGAAATGTAAATGCAAACCAATATTGACTATCAGGATGTATAGGTATTGAAAAGAAAGCATTGCTTATATCTACCACAGTAAAATATTTCTGTTGTGGCTTTAAATCATTTAACAAGGTATGTGGGTCTGGCACCGTGGGTGCTCTAGGTATTACTGCATTATTTACAGCTTATAAATCTTGTACCATCTGCCATTTCCCGTTTGCTTTTTTTAACAGGAAATAGGGGTGTATCACATGGTGAATCAGGAGATTCTACCAGTACTCCTTTTGAGTAATGCTGCTTATTATAGGCTTAATTTTTACTTTTGCATTCTTTTCCAAAATGTATTGTCTTTTCTGTGGTCTAAAAGCTGACTTTGGGGTAATTGTAACTGGTCCTGCTGCTTGAATAAGCCCTACATTTAACTTGCCTGTTGACCACAGAGTTGTTGGAATTTTACACAAGGCCTCTTCTTTTCTTTTAATAAAATGCTAATCAGCTGTCCTTACTAGATTGCAAGTGTACAGCTGTATGTGTCTGTGTCAACCAATTCAGTTTTGTTTTTATATCCCTTGTCCTGACATTTTTAAATCAGTCTGTTTTCCCATTTTGTTACCTTTTTTTCTAAGTCTGCCCATTTAACACTTTTGTTTCTTGTCAAGCTGACATGTGGCAGTCTATTGGACTTATACAATCTCATGAACTCCTGAGGTAATGAACAGCTTACTACACTGTTTCCCTCAGTATCCCAGCATAAAGTTTGTAATATTAATCTGTCAGCAGGATTCTTACTTATATTCCTTATTAGGTCCTGGTGTGCTACAGTAGTATGGAGTACAATGTAACAAGTGCTGCTGATCAGTGTCAAGGGAGGGTACCTTACTGATGGCTACGTGTATTAGTTCTTTGGTTACTGCCCCTGGACCAATCATAACTAGGTCCTGGCTGTACCAATAATAGGCTTCACCCTCTGATCACACCACAAGAGCATCCATTTGTCTTTGTGCTTTCATACCCTGCATGGTAGGAACTACTGCTATGCCAAATATCTGCACAAGGTCTCTTCCCAGTAAGTTTACTGGATATTTTTGCAGAAACTACAATTTTACTTTTCTGAGTCATACCTGAAACAGGGTCAGTTATTGCTATATTATGGGAAAGTGGTCCCCTGTATAGCTGTCCATTTGCTGCTTTTACTAATACATAATTAGGTGATTCAGAATGTTTTGGTAACTTGGAGGGGTGTATCAAAGTCCGTGACGCTTCTGAGTCACACAGGAATTTGACCTTTCTTCCTCCACCAGAAGTGTTACTTCTGGTTTTGTATTTGCTAGGTAGAGCTCCAGGCTCAACAATGCTAAATTTAAAATTTTATTTTCATTTTTATTCTCTACATCTGTTTGTACTTTCTTTATTCCCTCTACTACATTCACATTTCCTTTTTGTTTATTAACCTTTCCTGATGATTTTTGGTTATTATTACTATCATATAGTCAGTCCACATCTCCTTTATCTTCTGTCATTGCTTTCTTATTTTGTTTATAGTCCCTAGCTAGATGCCCTTTTTACCTGACTGTAATACAAATACTTCAGCTCTGTCTTCAGCAGTGAAGACTTGTGCCTTTTTTTCTTTTTACTATTAAAGTGTCTTTCAGTACGTCTAGCATACTCAAGTAAGGCTTGCAGCCTGCTTGTTCAGTGATTTATCATATGCCTTGTAATAAAACTACTAACAGAGGCAATGCAACCTTTTAAAAATGTATTTTTTTTAATTGTTGTTTTAAGCATTTTAATAATTTAGCATAATATTCATTTACTGTCTCATTTTCCTGTTGTATGCATTAATTAATGCAAGTCCAGTCTGCTCTAAGTTTTCATTTTTCAGAGATTCTGTCTGTTAGACCTTTCACTCTGTTGTCTAAAAATGTTTCAGAATTTTTTAAGCTTTTGTTTTTTTTTTACAATTTGCTTCCTCAATCCACCTATGTGCTTGAGGTATGCCTAGTTGGTGCTGTTTTTCTTTTGCCTGACACCCTGCATCAGATTAAAGCTTGTTTAAGGAGTTTAACTAGTGAAAGTTTATCTAGTTTACTATCAAATTTATAGTTAACACATTTTGCAAAATATTTCACATTATTTGCTTACTGCAATTGCATATGCTTCACATTATCCGTTAGGGACGGATCTCGTGATCTCTTAGTGCACTGATTTCCCATGTCTTAAAAAGACTGTTACGTAACCCTTCTCTTGTACCACGTGGTATTTTATTTTCCCATATCCACAGTAGTGTCTAGAATGACTGTTTACTTTGCTTTGTTATTTCCTGATTTATGACTTAAGATACAATACTTTGACTCTTTCTCTCCCTGCTATTACAAACCTTAGCAATAGCACAGTGTAACCTGGTCCCTGATTTAAAACAAAGACAAAGAGGGAAATTCTTTTTACCTGAGCCTCCTGCTTTGACTGTCTTTTTTTTCTTGGGGCCCAGTCTTCCGCTTTTCAGCCACAGATCAGAAAGTGGACAGCCTCTTTACACACAACAATTTAGTCGGAGGTCTTTTTACTTTAAGAAGAACCATTTTGTTTCGGCAGCTTTTCCTGCGCAGATTTATTACCACTTATGCACTTTGTGACCTGCAGCTTACCAAGGGAAATCCGGCTCGAAGGACCAAAATGTTAAATAAATTTGTTAAAGTCAGACTGTAAAAATCATCTGGCATTTAAAAACAATGTCAGTCAATAACAAACAGTAATGCAGGAGAACTCAAGTATCTTATTTACTAATACTCTAATGTACATTAGGAGGCAAAAAACCATACACAAACTTGTACAGAATTTTGTCTAACTTTATTTGTGCAGTGTTTGCCATTTTATATCATTTACAATCAGCTTTTGCCCACCTCACTGACGTGGTCAGTGACAGGGTCTTTACATCATAGTAACTTATGAAAAAGTGCTGAGATAGTGCTTTTCAAAAATCTTTTTCCCATGAGAATATTACAGCCTTGCAAAGCACCTGGTCAATCACAATGTCCTTCCGAGGATGTAGCCAATTCAAGGCTCTTAGATTAGCTCGAATACAATGGATGAATGTCTCTTTAATACATTTCTTTGTCTCTCTGTTCACCAGCTGGACATTATCTCTGATAGTGCACAAGGCCATTCTTCTGGTGGAAGCAGGAAAAGATACACATGCACACAGATTCATTATTTTCTAACTTTGCAAAATAATCTTTACTGACAGAAATGAGCCAGCCGAGCTGCCAAGGCCAAGTTTCTAATCACACTGCAGCTTATGCTTCAAGCAATAATATGCGAGTTTATTTCTACTATTATTCTAGTAAAACAGAATTAAATGCATTACATATCATACTATTTTTGAGCACATTTATTCCTGTCTAAAGCACACATTTCTCTATATATCTGACCACACAACTTATATATGTCTGAATGTTTGAATACACATTTTCCTAAGCAGCATATATGTAAATATATATTTTTCTAGGCAGCATGTATGTGAATATATATATTTTTCTAACAACCACATAGGTGGTAATCCATTAAGTACAGAAGAAATAATTAGGGACCTGGGGACCCAAGTTGATAGCAATTTCTCATTTGACAACCACGTGTCTAAAGTGGTTAGAAAAACATTTGATATAGCCCACCTAATCATGAAGGGATTCACATCTAGGTCAGGGGAGGTCATCGTGCCTCTTTACTCATCCCTCATCAGGCCCATAATTGAGTACAATGCCCCTTTTGGGATGTACCTTACCAGACACCTGCAGCAACTGGAAAGACCCCAAAAGTACCTCACCAAGAGGATCAAAGGGCTCAAACAGATGCCATATGCTGCCCGGTTAAAGAAACTCCAGCTCTACTCAGTGGCATACCGCCTGTTCAGAGGTGATCTGTGCCCAACGTATAAAGCCATGTCCAACCTGGAATTAATGGACATGCTGCACCTCAGAAAATCCAAATCCCATCGAGCTACGCGCTCGAGAGACTTGAACCTCAGCAGTGAAATAAATAGGACATGCTGGAGGGACAGATTCATAACCCAGAGGCTCCCTTCACTCTGGAATAAAATCCCAGTCCAGGTTAGGCAGAGTCCCTCATTGACTCTCTTCAAGAGGAATCTTGATGAGTGGATGGGAGATCGTAGGTTTATCCCGGGTATCACTTCTGTGTCACTGTTAGCCAGAGGCACAGTGTACTAACCTCGAAAAAGGGCATAGCAAAATAAATTTAAAATGGGTGGCGAAAGCCAAACACATTCTGGCTAGGCTTATAAATGCCCTAGGGCAGATAGTCTAGTATGAACCTATGAACCTATGAACCTATGAGATAATTCCTTATTTCAGAGAGACTTAAAAACTTTCCTGCTTTAATGTCAATGAAAACCTCCAGCAAAGTTTAACTCCTGTAACATCAGGTTAGCACAAGTCTCTTCTGTCTTCTCACTAGTTCAGTGGCATATACACCTAACTTTTGCAATGATCTAAGCACAATTACTGTTTTTCTTAGATACTGTACGAATGTCTACTAACAATCAGACCTCAATACTTTGCAAAAGAGATGGTCTACATCTGTCACCCTTGGTTTCCAGATACTGGCTAAGGCTCTTGCCATCCCTATAGTTCCTTTTTTAGGTGATATTCCAAAGACCAAATGACCACTGTAACAGCTATAAATAAATGCAATATTAGGGTCATGTTGCTCAACGCTAGAAGTCTAAATCTCAAGATGCACTTGCTTGAAGCACTCCTCAAAATGGAGAACATTGACAATTGTGTTGTAATGGAGACCTGGTTTAAAGCAGCAGAAAGCATCACTTCACTACCAGGCTATAACTCATTCCACACCATTCGGCCCCAGAACATGGACCGCAGCTCAAAAGGCAGTGGTGTCTCCATATTCATAATGGATATGTACACCTGCAGACTAGTAGCCCAGCAAAACACATCTGAGATACTTCAGGTACAACTAACATTGGGTAAGATGGTAAATCAGGTCGTAGCCAGCAATAGGTCCCCAACCATATCTCAAGACTCTCACTCCATGTTCCTAAGCACCCTGGAAACTATTAGGGTCCAATACAACACTCTCATACTAGGTGACTTCAACTATCCCTCCATCAACTGGGAAAACTACTCATGCACCAATACACTGGCCCAACGCTTCTTGGAATTCATTGATTCTAATGCCTTGGACCACCTCATTCTTAACCCCACTAGAGGAAGCAACATCCTTGACCTGGTTATTACTAACATGTTCAGCCATTGCTCTACACCAATAGTCAACTCCTCTCTGGTTAAATCCGATCACAAACTAATCACCATGGAAATCCAGATGTCACCCACACCCCCTGCAAAGGTAACCACCATGAAAAATTTCTCCAAAGCTGACTTTGGGCTCCTAAAAACAGAGGTGGCTAAGTTCACGGCACCCATGTCAATGGAAAATAGATGCATGACTGCCGAATCATACACCAATGCACTGTATGAGCACATACATACATGCATTGAACTAGCCATACCCAACAGAACAAGAAACCCTCCTCCAAAAGAGAAACACAACAGAAGGAAGAAATTGTTGCAGAAAAAGGTGAACTCCCAAGACTGGAAATACTCACTTATTAGCCTCAACAAAAAGCTGAGATCCCTCATCAAAACCTCTAAAGCCAGCAATGAAAGCAGAATTGCAGCAGGCAATAAAAATAACCACAAAGCCTTCTATAGTTATATCAGAAATCTCCACAGCAATAACCTGGTTTTCTATGAGTTATTGCACAATGGTACCTCCTATACTGAGGCAACAGATATTAACAACATACTGGCCGACAGATTCAGTGCCAACTTTACCCGCCCCCCTCAAAGGACCAATCACAATTCCGGAAGAATACCAGGCACCCAGCATTACTGCAGCACAGGTTAAGGCTGCATTATCCAAGGCCAAGAATGCAGCTTCCATGTGACTCAACAATATCCCTGACTGTGTTCTACATGAACTACAAAGTGAACTGACACCACATCTGTGTGCCCTGTTCATTCACAGCCTCACCTCAGGCTTTGTCCCTACCGAGTGGCGCACTGCTACAGTCATCCCTCTCCTTAAAGGGAGAGCAACTACAGACCCTGGTATTATCACCCCATTAGCCTGATGAGTCTGATATGTAAGGCTATGGAGTGCATCATCATGGACCTAATTAACAAGGATATAGGGAATCTCCAAACTCTAGAGCCCACACAATTTGCTTTTGTGAATGGTAGATCATGCCTGCTCAACCTGGTTGACTTCTTTGAGTCAGTCACCAGAGCTTTGGATGAGGGCATGTAAGTTCATACAGCCTACCTTGATCTGGCCAAGGCCTTTGATACCATTCCCCACTCAGAAATTATTGATAAACTCACCAAACTAGGCATCAACCCCTATATCAATAGGTGGGTTGCAAATTGCATCACAGATAGAACCCACAGTGTGAAAGTAGCAGACTCCAAGTCAGACTACCAACCAGTCATGAGTGGAGTCCCACACGGATTATTCCTGGATCCTCTCCTGTTTGGCATCTACTTCTCTGATGTCCAGGCCAACATGGAGGGAATCTGGCTGACCAAGTCTGCAGATGACTGCAAGCTGGGAGCCATTATTAAATCCCCAAGTGATGTAGAAATCCTACAGAAAGGCCTCAATGAGACCAATGACTGGTGTCGAAACCATGGCCTTAAGCTTAATGCCAAAAAGTGCATCGTCATCCCCTTTGGGAAAAACTCACTTCCCACTAATTACCACAATGATGGGAGCCCACTGAACACTGAAGGCATTATAAGAGATCTGGGGACACAAGTTGACAGCAACCTCTCCTTCGCCCACCACATTGTCACTGTGGTCAGAAAGTCCTATGTGGCACATCTCATTACCAAGGGTTTTGCATCCAGGAAGAAAGAGGTCATCACCTCTCTCTACTCTTCCCTCATTAGGCCAATCATCGAGTATAACGCCCTATTTGGCATGTACCTCACTAGACACATGCAACAGCTGGAAAGGCCATAAAAGTACCTCACGAAGAGGATCCTAAATCTTAAATACATGTTGTACATGGACAGACTCAAAATACTCCAGCTATTCTCTGTCTCATATCGTCTACTAAGAGGCGATCTCTGCTTGACTTAAAAAGCCATGTCTGACCCAGCTCTGTTAGAAATGTTACATCTAAAGAAATCCCAATCCCTCCACACCACATGCTCCAGAGACCTCAACCACATTACCATGATCAACAGAACATGCTGAAGGGACAGGTTCATAACCCAGAGACTGCCATACTCTGGAATAGACTTCCCATACATGTCAAGCAGAGCACCTCACTGGCCCTCTTCAAGAGAAATCTTGATGGGTGGAAGGGAAATAGAAAGTTCACACCTGGGATAACTCCAGTGGCTCTACTTGATAGAGGCACTGGGAACTAATGTTGGGCGGCATGTTGTCAGGGCACTTCTATTGGCTAGGCTTGTAAAAGCTCCAGGGCCATTAGCCTAGTACACACCTATGAACCTATGAACCTATGAAGAACTACTTTTGACTATAGACTATAGTAACTGTTAAACTGTTCATTGCAGTATCTTAAACAATGCATGCCTTGTACATTAGTATATTTCTTCTTCTTTTATGATTATATTTTAACCTATATGTGTGTTTAATGTCACAGGAGAAAAACTAAATTTAAAATGTGACACCTGTACTTTTTATCCTTTCTTCTTTCTTAATTTAGACCATAACACTGAGTTGTGTATTCTTTGTGAATAATGCAGTATAGAACTGCAGTTATATGATGCTCTAAAAGTAACAGGAGAATTGTATTCATTTATGTATGTAATATAGCAAATATTAATAAAACTTGCAAATCTAGTCTTTTGGGAAAAATAGAGTAATTGCATGACAAAATGCATAGAAGTATCTGAAGGATTGCTGTGTACAACTGTAGGAAAGGCATACACTTTGAGTTAAATTTATCAGAAAAAAAAAATCCACACAGGAAACCTTTGAACTCTGAGTGAAGAATGTAAAGCATCAGCTACTAGAAACCAACACCAATATGGGTAATCTGGTTTGTTAGTCTTTCTGATATTTGTGGTATGTGTGAGAAAGGACAACCATTTGAAATATTGGGACTTCGAGTTCTGAGTTCCGAGTCCAATAATGAGGAGACTGAATGGCTGAAAATCCAAGTCTGAGATTGCATTTTCTTGGAATATTCTCTTTCCTCTAACATATGGTAATCTCTGGCTTAGTATATATAAAATCAGGAGGTATGGGTAGCTTCCCCCACAACAGGCTTACCCCAGAAAATAAGTTCATATGAGAAGAGCAGTGTTCAATACTCATGCCTGACTCTTCTCCTTCATTATTTTTTGGCATGCCAGAACTCTGCAGCACAAGGCCTTGCATTTCGACAGAGAGACATGAAAAAGAACTGTGATAGCTACCTGAAAAACAAAATATAAATTTAGACATTTTAAACAAGATGAGTGAGCAGTCATCTTAAGTAAGTGGAGAGAACAGTCAAGTCTGTCCAAATACCTAGATTTATCAACATGTATCTAAATGCTATCTGCAATCTGCCTTCCACAGCATTTAAGTACTTTTTGCAGAGCTAAGTAATCAGTATTATGCACATTTATGTATTTTTCATTTTATTGCGCAAAATATATCTACCTCTAAATGCTTAATTTGAATCTTCTTTATTGTCAGTGTAAAGCTTTATATATGTCTGCATTTATTTATGCATTTATTTATTCATTCATTCGCTCATTCATTCATTCATTCATTTACTTATTGCATTCATTTGTATGATGCTTTGGCTGGCAGTTATTTATTTATGTATTATGTACTATTTGAGAAGAGTCTGTTATTTAACATTACAGGTTGTCTAGCTGCTATCTATCTATGATTAGCTAGACAAATCTGAACTTTACCATTTTGTTTTTATTACTCTTTTATCTGACTATAGATCAGGAATGGCCCAGGCAACTGGTAGCAATATCATGGATTGTAAAAATAAATCACTGGAATATAACCAACAAGGAAAACTATTTAATTACCAAAAAGAAACACATTAAACAGTAAGCACTTTCATCCACATAAGACTTTTTTCAGACTGAATAATGTGATAACAATTCTATAGCTTTTAAATACACAGTAGAATTAAAATACAAAATAACATAACCATTAATTAATGCTTCAATCCTTTTCTTTTAAGGAAGGCTACAAAGTCTTCCCTATCATTTAACTCAGGCAGATGTCAGGCATTCAACTTTACCAGCCAGTCATATTCCATCCACCCAAGTTCTTCTGCATTACATTTCTTGTCAAAACTTAAAAAACACAAGACTTAAAATAAACTTTGCATTCATTCACTTTATAATGTTTCCCAAGTGCATTTTTGTCATCTCCAATACTAACAGCATATTTATGCTTGTGCATTCTTCTATGTAATGATGAAATACTGCTGAAATTTTGGTAATGAAGGCAGATGGAGGAAATACTCTAGTTATATTAGATAGGAGTAAATATGTGTCAAAGAAGGAAGAAATGTTGCCTGATGCTGAATTTTATAAAATTACATCTTTCAGTAAAGTTAGGAAAGCATATCTCTTTATAGTTGGCCAAATAGAGAAGTGATTTTTAACTCACTGAACAAATTAGGTGTTTTTTGTCAACCGGAGCACCCAGAATTAATTGTATTTTTGGTTTGCCAAAAATACACAAAGATCTGGATGATCCATCCATGACGTCTATAGTGGCTAGTAATGGAAACAAAACAGAAGGAATGGCCATATGCTGATAAGCATTTGCAACAGATGGTAGAAGTTAATATGTCTTATATCAAAGATTCATTTGATTTCAAATCTAAAATCAAAAATTTAAAGGTACAAAAGGAAGATTTACTTGTTAACCTGGACATTAATTCTTTGTATACTGTGACACCTAACAGTGATGGAATGGAAATGGTTAAGTTAGAATTAATAAAATCTAGGAAATTTTCCATGAACACTGTCAGTTTGTTAATGGAAATGTTGGATTTAATTTTAAGTTATAACTTTTTTGAATTCCATGGCAAAAGGCACCACTAGCTCAATGGAGTAGCGATGGATGCAGCTATGGCACCCAGCTATGCACATGTTTTTTATGCATAGATGGGAAAGATGCAATGTTTTTCAAAGTACTTTTATGAAGTGTATTGTTTTTTCAAGCGTTTTATAGATGATGCTTTTCTTGTTTGGAGAGGTGATGAGAAGTCTTTGTGTGAATTTCTGCATTGTTTAAACAATCACCGGGATTCAAGAACAAAAATTTTTCATGCAGGAACAATGTAGCCACTCCTGCATGGAAAATGGCTACCTTGCAATCCAGGTACATGCTGTTTTGATGTGCATGAGCGCTATAACACTGTTCCTGTATGGAAACCCAAGCAGGATGCTAATCACCTCATTTGCTGGTGAAAAACATGCAAATGAGGTGAATTACTGATTCACCAACCTGCCAGGTCTCAGTACAGGAACAGTGTTAGTTGCAAAAATGTATTCGGTTACTAACCGCATACATTTCTGCAAAAAACACAAAGGAGGCATGTTAGCTCTCAATAAAACATGTATTAGAGTGGTTATGCTTGCCAGTGGCTAAGTATATGGCCATTGGCTTGCAAAACTGCTCCCTATGAATAAAAATCAAACTTTTATTTTTGTTGGCCGATCTCAGCCATTGAATGTGTGGGAAGTGGCAAGCAAATGGGAGGGGGCAGAAAATAAAAAAAAGGGGGAAAACATAAGTATTATGGAAATCTGCATTCTGCCATTACAGTCAATGGCATGCAGAAAGTAAACAATGTCAGAGAACAGTGGTTGCTAAGGGGGAAGGCTCATGTGTAGTATAGTAACTAGGGATTAAGGCAGTGAACTATGTTAATGAGGGGACTTATACTGAATCACAAATTTCTTTAAGTGTCACACTGCACCTAACCATGTAGGTGCTCTAAAACCATCATGTAGACATGAGGAGCAAATAACATGAAAAGGGGGTGTTTATGCTTGCTGTAAGCACATTGGAGCTCTGTTGGCCGGGTTTGTGCTTAGCTAAGCACAGCTAAGTGAGGGGGTGTATCTGAGACTGTATAGCCTTATTACATGAACTGAGGACTATGTTCTTGGTCAGGGGAGGGCCATTTCTTGCTGTTTACACTAGCTAAATGGATATGGGTGGATTAAACAGGAAGGACATAGGAAAAGTAAAAGGAAATACCAGAACAAGATAAATGCTGTACAAACAGCAATATGGGATACTGCAACACACAATGGGGCATTGAAAGCACTCAATACAGCTGGCAGGTGGCTGCATAGCTGAAAATGGTAGGAGATGTAAAAAAATAAATAAATAAAGGGCAATAGCACAATAAAGGAGAAATGAAGTAGAAAACACTAATATGGGACTCTTGTAACTTGCAATGGGCAGGCAAAGCACATAATAATACAGCTTGCAGATGGCTGCATAGCTGAAAGAGGGAGGAGATGTAAGCAAAAAATAATTAAAAGAAAGGCAACCGCAGAATAAAGGCAATTATGCACAAATTAGAAGTAATACCTCTAACCATCACAGTGGCCAGATCAAAGCCATGGTGGCAGCTGGAATGTATCATAGCCAGCAATCATGCAGGCAGCATTTGCAGCACCATAGTATAAAGTATGGAAAAACCTTACAGCCTGTTTTTTTACCACAAACTCTGCACCATTGGTGTATGCATCCAGGGGGAATTTTAACTGGAAAATGTTAGGGTCTGTCATTGCTTTGATCCATCAATATGTGCTAGAGGCTGAGGGCGGAGAGGAGGAGGATAATGCTGACAACTGCCATAAACCAAGGAGGAGGAGAAGAATGTTCAGACAAAGGGTAACCTACCAGGGGCTACATGATCTGGAGATAGTAGAGTGCTACAGGGTGGACAGGGACATACTTCAGCAACTCACCGAGCTGTGCTGGCCTCAACTCAGAGCTAGAGCCAACAGGGGGAAACCCATCCCAATGGATATCAAGGTATGTGCAGCCTTAAGAATTCTAGCTACAGGTACTTTCCAAAGACCTACTGGGGACATCATGGTGGTCTCACAGGAATCTGCATCCAGTGTACTCCACCAGTTCCTGGATGCCATGCTACCACATGCTGGTGAGCACATTTACTTCCCCAACACCCATGAGGAGATGACCAGCAATATGCGTCTCTTCCACTTTGTAGCAGAACACTCGGAGGTACTGGGTGCCATAGACTGCATACACATCCACATCAAAGCACCGCCTGGTGAACAAGGTAGCATCTACATAAACTGCACGGGCTTCCCTTCCATCAACTGCTGGGTTGTATGAAATGCCCAGGGCATGATCATGAATGTGTGTGCTGGCAGCCCTGGAAGCTATCACGACTCCCACATCTGGCATTCGTCATGGCTGTACCAGGCATTTGCCAGTGGGGGCATCCCATATGGCCATCTGGTGGGGGGTGATGGCTATGCACTGGAGCCATGGATGATGACACCCATCAGAAATGAACACACACCCGAACAAGAACTCCATGATGAGGCACACTCACAAACCAAGATCATTATAGAGTGTGTGTTTGGGATGCTCAAGTCACTGTTCCACTGCCTTGATATATCTAGTGGAGCCTTTCAGTACTCTCCAGCCACATGTGCACACATGTTCATTGTATGTGCCATGCTGCACAATATGATCCTGAGGAAGCAGCTGCAGCAGGAACAGCATGGGGAAGGGCCATACAGCCCACCACCATTGCCAAGGTCCCAACAGGCACAGAGGGACTCACAGAAGGTGGCTGCTCCCATAGGCAGAAAGAGGCATGCCCAGTATGCTCAAGACTTGGCAAAGAGGCAAATCATAGCACACTCACTGACACTGTAGGGTTGCCAGGGACTGACACCTCTCTCTGACTTGCACATACAGTAAAATGGATGACACACACATCACATTACCTGTAACTTACCATGTATAAGCAGTGAACTGTGTGCATCCAACATAGGCATCCCTCAAGCACTGTCCTCATAACTGCCACAAGCACAAGGTAAGTCAGTCTTCTTAACAATAAATGAATGGAATATTATGTTCTGCTAGCATATTTATGGTAATGGTGCAAGCATGCAAGGGAATGGGCTGGCCTACTATGATAGCAGCACACAACAGACAGCTATGTGGGCCACCAGGAAATATCTGGCCAAAACTGGCCTCCACACACTATGAAGTAGTACCCAAGGTGGAAAATCCCACTGCAGTATAGGTGTGGGGACAACTAAGTGGGGGGTTATAGGTCACAGGCATGGATGTCAGGGTGGGGCTCCCATAACCATCCCTCACACCCACACAGCAAGTCAGCTGTAGAAAACCACAGAGAAATGTTTGGTACACAAATGGCGGCAATGTTGAATTAACCCCCTACAGACTCAGACAGTGAGAGCACAGCAGGACCTGCAGTTGCAGTAAGGCTATGAAGGGTAAGAAGTCTGAAACTCAAATGTATGCTAGTACAGTCTGACCTGGGATCTTTACTGATATGCCTCCAGTCCCCAGGACAGGGCACAATAGTATGGTAAATGGAACCAAAATGTAAAGCAAATGCTAGCACAGTCTGTGCAAATGTGTACAGTACACAGCTGTGCCCCCCCATATACCCACACAAATGCAGTAACATATATGTTTGCATGGAAATACCAGCACAGCACAGATTGGCAGGGCTGTACCAATGCACATGAAAACATGTTGCCTATCCACAATATGCAGGGGTCAATGAGCTATGTGTATGTGTGGTTAATACTGTCTGGATCTGGCCAGCATGTTCTCTTGGCAGTCATCTTGTACTGCCCCAGGTACAGTGCTGCCTTTGACAGGACCATGTGCAGATAACTGCAGTGTCAACTGTTATGCATGTCAGTGACACCCACTGCTCAGCCACTGACATACCTGGAAGTCACAGTGCTATGTTGAATATGCTACACTTATTACTGACATCTTGAAGGATGCGTAGCAGAGGTGCCAAGGCTTTTTTGAATATAAGTACTGTGTGGTACTGTTGCCAGTGGTCATTCTCAATAATCCTTTTTCTCATGTTTCTTTTGCAAATATTGGACATGCCTGCACAGTTGAATGCACTCTGTACCTACACCCATAACTCCCAACCTCTGACAGCAAGATGTCTGGACAAGGGCAGAAGTAGGCACATGTTGTAAATATCACCCTTACATACTGAGAAAGTTGGTAGGGTGAGGAGTTGGCAGTAATAGGAATGGTCTGAAGGTTATGTATTCTGAAACAGTAATGCCTGTATTATTTTGTAACATCAGAATTCAATTTTATGTAACTAACTTGCCGTACAAACACATGCATATGTAGAAAGGATGAAACCTCTAGCCAAACACCTGGACAACCTGTTAAAAAATGTACAGGTCAGAGGCATGCACATACAAGGATATGACATCTCAGGTTAGAAAGATACCACACAAGCAGGAGATCTCCAGCCAGTATATCACTAGGTTGCTGGACTGTTTACACAGCTGTGTGTCATTACTAGACTGCCTGTAGCCACAACTCACAAATGGCCGTGTTGAGCAAGAGTTTACACAGCTGCCCTCATAATAATGGTCTATGCATCATACAAATAGTATTCCCCTGGTAAAGCACTGTGATGAACTGAGGATGTCTGGCACTAGGTAATGATACAATACATTGTAGTTACAGACTACAGATATGTCCGAAAATGTCTACTAAACAAAGCAAGTATCCCGAGGAAACTCCTGTGTACTCCTGAGAGGTATGGCTGTAGCACATAAAACCCTGGACTGGAGTACACCTATCTCTGGAATAGAGTCCCACCCTAAGTATAGAAGGTCACACTGGGCATGCTCCTACACTTAGAGAATCACATGACATGTTGGAACTCACATCGGAATATATGACTGTATTGTGTATATATGTCCATGGATACAGACAGCCATGTACATTTCAACTGTCCCCCCCCACACACACACACACACACACACACACACACACACACACACACACACACACACACACACACACACACACACACACACACACACACACACACACACACACACACACACCAGGCAGGATTACCCTCAGCTAGCTGTAGGTAGCCCATATGTGATAAATCTGCATCTGTTGCATCAGATACACACACACACACACACACACACACACACACACACACACACACACACACACACACACACACACACACACATATATATATGGGCAACCGATAACATATGTCAAACATACACACATATAGATGTGGGGAACTGTGAGACAAGCAGTGATACATTGAGGGAGACAGACACAGGTGGACACAGACACAGTGGGTCACACACATGGATACCCGGAATGGCATAGAGTGATGTCCTGCTGTGGACAGTGGCATCCCAGTTTTAAACAGTTGCATGTGCCAGCATAAAAGATGAGCCCCATTGTGTAACAGTACTGAGGTTGAGTTTATAATATCACATTGTGCGTGTGTGTGTGTGTGTGTGTGTGTGTGTGTGTGTGTGTGTGTGTGTCTGTCTGTCTCCATATGTCCAAGTATTAGGAGACTCTTAACATTCAGTGGACTTTCACATTGCCCTATTTCACAAGATATGCTGCTGTCATTCACCTTAGACATACTATTGGACACTGATCACTCCTAAAAGCTCTGTAGCATGTGTGATAACTGCATAACACTATAGTACAAATAATTAGATAGGTAGGTGCTCTAATCTCAATACTGACAACTGTGAGTGTGTGACTGTTGTGTATGTAAGAGTGAGGCTGTGTGTGTATGTTTTTTTGTAGGTGAAACAGGTTTAGGCCATTCCCACCCACAACACTTCCCAGTGTCCCTGTTTATCAGTCCTGCTGATGTCATTCTCCTTATTGTTACCTTTGGTCAGTTATCAGCCCAGTAAGATCTGTAGCATGTGTGACAACTACGCAACACTATAGTCAAATCACTCAATAAACAGAGGTTCTAATCTCAGATCTGGCAAATGAGTGTATGTTTGTAAAAAGAAGTATTTTGATAGGTTTCACACCCACTGGCCTACTTTATCATTCCTCTTATCAAAAACATTGACCAGTGTCAGCCTGGCAAGCTCTGTAGTGCATGCAATAACTGTGTAACACTATAGTACAAAGAACAAGATAGGTAGGGGTTCTACTCTAAGATCCAGCAAATGTGCATGTGGGCTATATGTGTGTGTGTGTAAGTGTGCATGTTTGTAGGAAGAAGTATTTTGATAAGTTACCCAACCACTGGCCTACTTTATCCATCATGCCGATGTCACTCCCCTTATAGGTACATAGGTGTGTACTAGGCTAATGGCCCTTGAGCCTTTACAAGCCTAGCCCATATACTTGCCCTGCCATTGTGCCACCTGACATTAGCTCCCAGTGCCTCCATCAAGTAGAGTCACTGTAATGATCCCTGGGGTGAACATTATATTACCCATCCACTCAACAAGATCTCTCTGCAATAGGGTCATCTATATGCTTTGCTTGACATGTATGGGAAGTCTATTCCAGGGCATTTGTAGTCTCTGAGTGAGGAACCTGTCCCCCAGCATGTTGTGTTGATTGTGATAATGAGGTTGAGGTTCCTGCAGTGTGTGGTGCAGAGAGAGTGGGATGTGTTTACATGTAGCATTTGTAAAATAGCTGGGTCAGATATGATTTTGCAAGTAAAACATAGATCGTCTCTAAGTAGATGATATGAGACAGAGAATAGCTGGAGTCTTTTGAGTCTGTCTGTGTAGGACATGTGTTGAATGTCTTGGATCCTCATTGTGAGGTACTTTTGTGGCCTCTCTAGCTGTTGCAGGTGTTTACTGAGGTACATGCCAAATGGGCCATTATACTTGATTCATCAACACACATGGACAATGACAGAGTGATACTTGCAGTTGCTGTGGAGTGACATGACAGTGTGTGTTATGTGTTGGATCCTGGCACCTGATTGAAAGCTGACTGTTACATCCTCCGTGTTCAAACTAGTGAGTGGGACATCTGTGTGCCTTACAATTGACTCACCTAGGATTCCTGTGTCAGGCAAGGTGGTTAGCCTTTGGGATTTAGGTTCAAGGTCATACAGTGTAGGTGAGATATGTGTCCTGTGGTTTGTGCTGTGTTGTGGTGGTTGAGTGGGTGTCTGTCTTGGTGGTCTCCATTGTTTGAGTAAATGTCTATTGAGTGCCACTGTGAAGGTGAGTGTGTGGTTATTGTTTGTATGTCAGAGCTGTGATAGCGTGTATTCTGGAGGGGTATGTGTTCCATGTGGTGTGTTGCAGGTGTTAATCCTTCTCGTTTTGACCAGCTAGTACAGTCTTCACTGGAGATTGCATATCTTCCCAATTTGGTGATATAGGGGTATCTGTCACAAGTCTGAGTGTTAGAGTTTTGAGGAGAGGGATGCCTGTGTAAATGAGGCAGTTGTAACAGTTTCTCAGAATGCCCAAGTACACCAGCATAATGGGCAAAAGCACAGAGAACTGTACTTTAATCATGTCAGGAGGGGTGATCATACCTACTAAGTACTGGAGCTAATTCTGTGGGGAAATTCTTCTGCTGATGGCCCTCAGGTGTGCTATAAGACTTGATAAATAAACCTGTTGAATTGCAAAGCTATTAGGCTATTTGAAGTGCAGTAAAGAAAGAACTAGCAAGATCTAAGGGAAAAACTGAAGGCAGACTTTCTAACAACTGTAACAGTTTACCTCAACTGTGCAGTTATCAGCACCTTTAGCCATTTGGCAGCCCAGTAAGCTCTGTAGCATGTGCAATAACCATGTAACACTATAGTACAAATAACTAGATAGACAGGAGTTCTAATATCGTCAGCAAGCATGTGTGTGTGTGTGTGTGTGTGTGTGTGTGTGTGAGTGTGTGTGTGAGTGTGTGTGTATGTGTGTCTGTGTGTGAATCATATGGTGTCTGAGTTATACCATTTTGATTTGTGTACCACCCTGTAAACATCCCATCACCCTACTTTACAAGGCCTACTGATTTCATTCACGTTAGAAGTACTTTTGACCTACGAGAAATCATATAAGCTCAGTGATGCATTTGATAATTGTGTAACACTATAGTAGAAATAACTAGATAGGTAGGTGCTCTAATCTCAGTACTGGCAACTGTGTGTGTGCGTGTGTGTGTGTGTGTGTGTGTGTGTGTGTGTGTGTGTGTGTGTGTGTGTGTGTGTGTGTGTGTGTGTGTGTGTGTGTGTGTGAGAATCATTTACTGTGTAGGTTACACCATTTTGATTTGTGTACCACCCTGTAAACATCCCATCACCCTACTTTACTAGCCCTGCTGGTGTCATTCACCTTAGAAAAACTTTGGAACTAAAACAAATCATGCAAGCTCAGTGGAGCGTCTGATAACTGGTAACACTATAGTAGAAATAACTAGATAGGTAAGGGTTCTAATCTCACTACTGGCAAGTTTGTGTGTGTGTCTTTGGGTGAAGATCATATCCTGTTTGGCTGATACCATTTTGATTGGTGTACCATCCATACCTGTTTACCACCTCCCAATGGCATTACTTTATATAGCGTGGTAATGGCATCTGCCTCACATGCAGTATTTTAAACCATTGTGCAGGCCATGCCAGTCCTCTGTACAGATGTCTATGGAATATCCAGATGTTTAGGTTCATAGGTTCATAGGTGTGTACTAGGCTAATGATCCTGGAGCCTTTATAAGCCTAGCCTATAGGATTACCCTGGCATAGTGCCACCCGACATTAGTTCCCAGTGCCTCTGTTGATTAGAGCCACTGGAGTGATTCCGGGGTGAATTTTCTATTTCCCATCCATTCATTAAGTTTTATCTTGAAGAGGACCAGTGAGGTGCTCTGTTTGACATATATGGGAAGTCTATTCCATAGCATAGGCAGTCTCTGGGTTACCTATCCTTCCAGCATATTCTGTTGATTGTTGTAATGAGGTTGAGGTCTCTAGAGTGTGTGGTGCAGAGGGACTGGGATTTCTTTAGATGTAGCATTTCTAACAGAGTTGGGTCAGACATGACTTTGTAAGTCAAGCAGAGATCGTCTCTAAGTGAGGCCTTTCTGCAGGAACTCAACATCACTTGGGGAGTTAATAATAGCTTCCAACTTGCAATCATCTGCAACCTTTGTCAACCAGAGTCCCTTTGTATTGGCCTGGGCTTCAGAGAAGTAGATACCAAATAGGAGAGGACGCAGGACCAAACCCTGTGGGACTCCACTCGTGACTGGACAGCAGTCTGAATTGGATTCAGTTATTTTCACACTGTGGGTTCTATCTGGTAGCCAGTTTGCAACCCAGCTAATGATATGGGGGTTGATGCCTAGCTTAGTGAGTTTTTCTGTGATTCCAGCATGGAGAATGTTATCAAAAGCCTTGGCCAGATCAAGGTAGGCTGTATGAACCACCTTGCCTTCATCCACATCTCTGGTGACTGACTCAAAGACATCAACCAGGTTGAGCAGGCATCATCTACCCTTCACAAAACTATACTGTGTGGGATCCAGAGTTTAGAGATTCCCTATATCCTTGTCTATTAGGTCCATGATGATGTGTTTCATAGCTTTGCATATCACACTTGTCAAGCTAATGGGGTGGTAGGTGCCAGGGTCTCTAGTTGCTCCTCCTTTGTGGAGAGGGTTGACTCTAGCAGTGCACCATTCTGTAGGGACAAAGCCTGAGGTGAGGCTGTGATTCAACAGGGCACACAGGTGTGGTGCCAGTTCACCCTGTAGTTCATGTACAACACACCCAGGGATTTTGTCAGGTCCCATAGGAGCTGTATTCTTGGCCTTGGACAGTGCTGTTTTAACCTGTGCAGCAGTAATAATGGGTGCCTGTCAATCTACTCCTTTGGGGGGGAGGGGTAAAGTTGGTACTGAATCTGTCAGCCAGTGTATATAGGCAATATCTGTTTGCTCGGTATAGGAGGTACCATTGTGCAGTAGCTCAGAGCAAATATGGGTATTGCCGTGGAGATTCTTTACATAACTACAGAAGGCCTTGAGGTTGTCTTTACTATCTGCTACAATTTTGTTTTCATAGCTAGCTTTAGAGGATTTGATGAGGGATCTCAACCTTTTGTTGAGGCTGATAAGGGAGTTTTTCCAGTCTTTTGACTTCACCTTATTCTGCATCAGCTTCTTTTTTCTGTGGTAGAGTTTGTATATGGCAGGGGACTACCAGATTGGCTTCCTTTTTTTGGAGGAGAGTGTCTTGGTTCTATTGGATATGCTGAGATTCATGCATTTGTGTATGTGTTCATACAGTGCATTGGTGTATGATTTGGCAGTCATGCAACTATTCTCCATTTGCATGAGTGCCGTGTAGTTAGCCACATCTGTTTTTAGGAGCCCAAGGTTAGCTTTGGAGAAGTTTTTCATGGTGGTTACCTTTCTGGGGGGGTGGGGGGGTGGGAGGGATGTGGATTTCCAAAATGAGTAGTTTGTCATCGGATCTAACCAGGGAGGAATTGACTACTTGTGTAGAGCAAAGGTCACCCATGTTAGTAATGACCAGGTTAAGAAAGTTGCTACCTCTAATCGGGGTATGAACTAGCTGGTCCAGAGCATTGGAATTAATGAATTCCAGGAAACACTGGGCAAGTGTATTGCTACATAAGTAGTTTTCCCAGTTAATGGATGGAGTAGTTGAAGTTGCCCAGTATGAGAATGTTAGGTTGGACCCTAATATTCTCTAGGGTGCATAGGAATATGGAGTGTGAGTCTTGGGACATCGTTAGGGGCCTATAGCAGGCTATGACCTGAATCGTTGTCTTACCCATTGTTAGCTGCACCTGAAGTATCTCATGCATTATGTTGGGCTATCAGTCTGGAGCTGTTCACATCCTTTATGAATATGGAAACACCACTGCCTTTGGAGATTCAGTCCAAGTTCTTGGGCCGAAAGGTGTGGAATGAGTTATAGCCTGGTAGTGCAGGGGTGCTTTCTGCTGCTTTGAACCAGGTCTCTGTTACAGCACAAATGTCAATGTTCTCCATTTTAAGTGGTGCTTTGAGTTAATGCATTTTGAGATTTACACTTCTAGCATTGAGCAGCATTACTCTCAGATTGCATTTGTTTGTAGCTGTTATGGTGGTAATTTGGTCTTTGGAATACAGCCTAAAAAGGTACACTATAGGCATGGAAAGAGCCTTGGCCAGTATCAGGAAGCCCAGGGGTGACAGATGCAGGCCATCTCTGGTAAAGCATCGAGGTCTGTCAATCATGTCATCCCAGGTATACAGACACTGGATCCCCTTGGAATGACACCAAAAACTTTAGCCAATTGTTGAAATCAATCATTTTCTGCTTGTACTGTGGTATCATTCTGGGTGATGGTAGGATGCTGCTCAGGGCTAAAGTCATACCCTCCTGGGCTGCATAATACAAGAGGTACTCCATGTCTCTTTTCATGTAGCCCAGGGAGGTACATCTCAGATCATTCACGCCTACATGTACAATGACAGAGTCATATTTGCACCTGTTGTTGAGGGACCTGAGTGCATGCATTATGTTCATAGGTTCATAGGTTGGTGCTAGGCTATCGGCCCTAGTGCCTATACAAGCCTATCCATAACAATTCCCTGGCTATTTCTTCCCACAGTATTTACTTCCCTGGAATTCCTGTCTAGCAGGGTGACTGACGTGATCACCGTGGTGAATTTCCTATCTCCCATCCAATCATCAATGTTTCTTTTGAAGAGGGCCAAAAAGCCGCTCTGCTTGACATGTATGGGCAGTCTATTCCAGAGTCTGGGGAATCTCTAGGACAGTAACCTATCCTTCCAGCATGTTTTGTTCATTGTGATGACAAGGTTTAGATCCCTGGAGCATGTGTCTCTGAGGGATGGGGATTTCTTTAAGTGTAGCATGTCCAACAGCTCTGGGTTTGAAATAGCCTTGCATGTTAATCAGAGATCGCCTCTCAGTAGACGATATGTGACAGAGTATAGGTGGAGTTTTTTTAGATGGTCAGCATAGGGCATCTGCTTTAGGCCTGTGATTCTTTTAGTGAGGTACGTGGTGAATCCTGGCACCTGACAGGCAGCTGACTGTTACTTTCTCCTTATTCAACCTAGTGAGTGGGACATCAGTATGCCTCACCATCGAGTCACCTATGACTAGTGTGTTGGGCATGCTGTTTTGCCATAGGGGCTTTGGTTGAGTGGCACACTGTTTAGGAGAGTTATGTGTCTTGTGATTGGTGTGTTGTGGTGGTTGAGTGGGTTTCTGCCTTGGATGCCTCTGCTGTTTGAGTAGATTTTTAATGAGAGTCTCCATGAAGGTGCGTCTGTGGTTTGTGTTTTTATTTGAAGGCAGTGCTGGTGTTTGTTTTGCAGGGCTGTGTGTTCCATGTAGTGTGGTGCAAGTGTTGACCTTCTCCTCTTGACCACCTAATCCATTCATGGCTGGAGAGTGCATGGCTTCCAATTTGGATATACAGGTGCATCTCTCTCAAGTCTGAGTGCTGGGAGGTAAGAGGAGAGGGTTGTCAGTGTACATGAGAAAGTTGCTACATTGCCTCAGGATGCCCACGTTCACCAGGTTAATAGGAGAAACCACAAGGAGCTGACCTTTAGACATGCCTGGAGGGGTGGGCATTAATAATAAGTATAAGTACTGGAGCTGTTTCCCTGTAGAATGTTTAGTGCTGGTAGCACTTTTCTGAGCTCCAATAATTGCTACAAGAAGTCTCGTAAAGTGGTAGACTAATAAGCTAGTAAAAGTGCAGGAGAGGAAAGAACTAGCAGATGTAAGGGAACAGTTGAAGAGCAGACTTTTTGGCACTGCTCAGAAACTTACAAACAGTCCTGGATACATCAAAGCTGTATCTGGACTAGACTAGTTACACTAAAGGCAGGAAACAAGCTTAGACCTTTTTTTTTTTTGGCAAACTATATGTGGTCTGTGTCCCTTAACAATGCCCATGTATGTGATATTGTTGCCAAATTGGCCACAGTGAGGGTAGTGACACACATGTCAGCATCATGCATCATACCTGACTGAAACATCATTCTGATACATCATCTGCTACACTATCACTTGTCCAGACTTGTAGGAGCAATACATGTCTCCACATCCTATGTCTGGTGGGTTATCCCACCATCCATGGAGACATTCAGAACATTACATGTTGTAAGTGGTAGTGTGTTATGTCCCATGCACATAATCTATGTGGAGATTGTCATGTGTATGTAGTAGTGCAGTACATAATGGTGGAAGTGTAGGTTTGTGTTTATTGTACTGTGTATACATCACATGTGTCAGTCCTTACTGTGTGCATGCAAAGGATATAACATTTTACCTCCATATTCCACCCAGTGGACTCAGGAATACATACCACAGATCAGTCATACACAGTATCATGCATGCCCTCATCAACTGCATCAGGGTTGAGTGTATGGTAAAAAAATAGTGGGGCCAACAGGTATGAACAGGTGAAATCTGTTGCAGTTAATGTAATGGCTAGGCCTGTGAGGGACCTGCTGACAGTACTGCACTAACCTGTTCTGTATGTATAAGCCTGTGGTAGTACACAACACTTAGCTGACATGTTTGAAGGCTACCTGTCTGTGACAAGGGTATGTATGCAAGGTCACATTGTCTGACAATAGTGTCCGTCACATACTGTTGCATGCATACACACCTGGTATATGTTTATATAAAGCTGTACCTTGCCTATGACATGGTTGGTGTATTCCCAGTCTGCCATACTCCCTCTTGGGAATGTCTGCAGAGCCACAGCCTGTAGACACACAGACAACTGGAACACAAACAGAATACAGCATGTCAGACTATATTCAGTCAGTGGTACTAACAGCAATAATGCATCCTGGCTAATAAGGTACATAGACCTGTATGTGTACCAATTACAAATGCAAACAGACAGCACCTTACATAGTATTACATAGCTACACTGTACTATATTCACCCTGTGTATCAGACCCATATTAGCATATCACTGCACCAATAGTATGGATGACAGGGATATGGCACAGGTATCATATGCACAGGGTGTGGTGTGAATTTGCCAGAGGCCAAAGCTGGGCAGTAACGGTTGACATCATGTATGTGTGTTTGGAGAGGTATCCAATAGATGGGCTGCACAGAGGTGCTGTTTGTGCCTGGAGGTGACATGCCTGTGATACAGATGTGTGTATGTATGCACACAGTCATGCTCTGTGGCTGCCCTACACAGGGGTATGTTGAACAGCTGTGTATCATACATGGCAGGGTGTTCAGGTCACCATCTCTGGCCAAGGACATGGAAACTGGTCCTGCCAGGGGTATCACTGGCACCACCAGGTCCAAGGCTAGATGCAGTACTCCTTCCTGATGGCAACTGTTGTCTGCTGGATCTGTGCCCCTGACAGGACTGGACAGGACCACGTGGCCATGTCCTGCTCCGGTGTGATGTGGGCAGCAACACCCCTTTGGTAGTGCTGGTGTCACTGTCACTAAGGAAGTGTGAAGGTGCACTGCCCCATAGACTCTCAGCTGCTGTTGGTGATGACCTACATCCATGTGGCTGATGTCCATCTCCCACCACAAGGTGGTGCCAAGGTCTCACCCTACCATCTATTCATGACCTCAGTATTTTGATGTGTGGCCTCAACAAGGTCATGTATGTCACCACGTAAATCAGGGAGAATTGCATCCACCACCTGGAGTATTTGTGTGCTATGGTATTCACTATGTGCCTGTGCATCTATGACAGCCCAGATCATGCGTCTGGTGACTCCTTCTGTGACACTTGCAACAGAGATCCAATGAGCAGCATCTTTCCTGCAAGCACCCCGTCCATCCTTCTGTGTGGAAACTCACCTGCACTCTGGTTATGGACAGGATATACACTCATACCTGCCATAGTCACCACACTAGCCTGTTCAATGCCACCACCTGCCAACTGTCCATCATCTGTGGCCACTGGTGATGTGATATGTGGGGCATTGTCACTGTGCAGGGATGGTGTGGACAACAGTGGGATGCCAACCAGTGGCACAGATTCAGCCCCTGACAACCCCACCTGTACCTCACTATTCCTATCATCATTGTCAGAGTCTGCAGAGATAATGACATCAGTTTCCAAAAGGGGAGACCCCAAACCCCATCGCCACCTGTGAGGGGAAGACAACATATGTACATTAATACCTTCAGTTTGACATTGGCTGGTATATATATACACACACACACACACACACACACACACACACACACACACACACACACACACACACACACACACACGCACACATGCACACACATGCTTACAGGTGAGGTGGTACAAATAGGTTCATAGGTTCATAGGTTCATAGGTAGGTACTAAGCTATCAGCCCTAGGGCCTATACAAGCCTAGCCATAACAATTCCCTGGCTATTGCTTAACACAAATATTTACTTTGCTGGACCCCTGTCTAGCAGGACTACGGATGTGATCCCCGGAGTGAATTTCCTATCTCCCATCCAATTGTCAAGGTTCCTCTTGAAGAGGGCCATTGAGGTGCTCTGCCTGACATGTACGGGCAGCCTATTACAGAACATGGGCAGTCTCTAGGTTAGGAACCTATCCCTACAGCATGTTCTATTCATTGTAATGACAAAGTTAAGAACCCTGGAGCATGTGGCTCAGAGGGATTGAGATTTCTTTAAATGTAGCATGTCCAACAACTCTGGGTTTGACATGGCCTTGTATGTTAAGCAGAGATCACTTCTCAGTAGGTGATATGCAACAGAGTATAGTTGGAGTTTCTTTAGATGGTCAGCATAAGGCATCTGCTTTAGGCCTGTGATTCTTTTTGTGAGGTATTTCTGCGGCCATTCTAGTTGTTGCAGGTGTCTTGTGAGGTACATAGCAAATGAGACATTGTATTCTATAATGGGTCTAATGAGGGATGAGTACAGAGGGACAATGACCTCCTTTTTTCTGGACAAAAAGTCCTTAGTGATGAGGTGTTCCATGTAGAAGGATTTTCTAACTGTTGTGGTTATGTGGTTATCAAAGGTGAGACCACTGTCCACCTGTGTCTTTAGGTCTCTTATCACACTTTCAGTGTTTAGTTTACTGCCACATATGTGGTAGTTCACAGGTACACAGTTTTTCCCAAAGGGGACAGCTATACATTTTTTGGCATTTAGCTTGAGCCCATGGCTCTGGTACCAGGCATCTGTTTCAGTAAGGCCTTTTTGTAGTATATCCACATCATTTGGGGATTCAATAATGGCTCCCAGCTTGCAGTCATCTGTGAACTTTGTAAGCCAGAGTCCCTTAGTGTTGGCCTGTACTTCAGAGAAGTAGATACCAAACAAGAGTAGTCCCAGGACAGAACCCTGTGGTACACCATTTGTCACTTTCCTGGAGCTGGATTTGGAGTTGGCTACTTTTACAGTGTGTGTTCTGTCAGTAAGCCAGTTTGCAACCCATTGAGTGACATAGGGAGTAATGCCCAGCTTAGTAAGTTTATCTATGATTCCAGAGTGGGGGATAGTGTTGAAAGCCTTGGTCAGGTCCAAGTAAGCTGTGTGAACCACCTTTCCCTCGTCCACATCTCTGGAGACTGATACAAAGAAGTCGATCAGGTTCAGGAGGCAAGATCAGCCCTTTACAAACCCAAACTGGGTGGGGTCCAGTGTTTGAAGGTTGCCAATGTCTTTGTTTATATGCTCCATGATAATACATTCCATGGCCATGCAGATCACGCTCATCAGACTGATGGGACGGGTAGTTCCCCAGATCCAAAGTGGCTCCCCCCCCTTGTGGAGTATGATAACTGTAGCTGAGCATCACTCTGTGGGCACGAAGCCTGAGATGAGGCAATGATTAAACATGACACATAGGTGAGGTGCCAGTTAATTTTGTAGTTCACGCAGTACACAGCCCGGGATTTCATCTGTTCCCATGGATGCTGTGTTCTTGGCTTCGGAGAGTACGGCTTTTACCTGAGTGACCATGATTAATAGAATTTGGCATTCTTTCAGTACTGAGATTGGCCCTTTAGGGGGTGAGAGGGGGGTGAGGTTGACATTGAATCTATCTGCCAGGATATTGGCAATATCCTTGGGATCAGTATATCTAGTAACATTCTGCTGTAGCTCAGAGCAGATCTGAGTATTGCCATTTAGATTCTTGACATAGCTTTAGAATGCCTTGTGGTTGTCTGTTACACAGACCATACATTACCCAAATGGTGACATGCATGACACATGACCCTCAACATCATGCATTGCAGCTAGTTTTACTACAAGTAACTAACAATATAGAGCTCTGGGATACGTGACTAGTGTTAGTATGTGATGGTCGTTCCCCAGCACAGACTGCTCCCATGTACACATAATTGTTGTTCACCTGTATAGCAAAGTGGCAAGTACTACAGAACATACCTCACAACTGTACAGATCCTCGCAGGATGTGTAAAAGTCTGACTTGTATGTTTGCTGTATTTCTCATAACCCCTGTGTTTCTCTGATACATAAGTGGGATGATCTGATGAGTGACATCACTGATTAGTAACATACATTTGAGTATCAGACCTCCAAACCAGCAGGGAATGTATGGTCACAAAATTCCTGTTACACCACCAACCTTCTAAGCTTACAGTGGATATGATAAGTGTATACAACCCTGTTAACATGCCTTGTTCTTGTAATATACAAAATGATACAGCAATAATGCATTCAAATATGTTACCCACCGTTCATGTGACATATGACCTGTGCAATCCAATCGATAAACCAACATGTGTTACGTGTAAAATATAATGACTGCAATATGTACAATATGGTGATTGCATAAGTGTGCACACCCTTAAAATGTTACTTTGTTGAAGCAGCTTGTAAGTGACTTACAGCATTCACTCTTCTTATGAAGGTGTCTATCAGCACAGCAAATATTGACTTGGCATTATTTGGCCACTCTTAAAAAGCAAAGTTCAACCAACTCTGTGAGATTGCAAGGGCAGCTCCTGTGCACAGCCCTCGTCAGGTCAAACTAGTGTTTTTCAATCTGGTGTAGGTCTAGGCCCTGGCAGGGCCAATCCATAACCACAAGTGTGTTCAGGTGGAGCCATTCTTAGGTAGTTTTGGAAGTATGCTTTGGGTCTTTGTCATGTTGAAGGCTGACACACCTCCCCATCCTCAGCATTCTTACAGACACCTCATGGATTTTGGGCAGAAGTAGGTGTTATTTGGAAATGTTCAGAATTCCCACCACTGTGACTACAGGCCCTGTCCTGGCTTTGTAATGGCATCCCCACAGTGGGCCATTGCCACCAGTGTGACTCACCATGGGGATGTTGGTCTTCAGGTTACAAGAGGTGTTGCTTGCACACCACACAAACCTTTTGGTATTGTGGTTGTGAGGTCTATCCATAGTCTCATTACACCATAACACATTATCACACATGCCTTTGGAAGACATGGTGTGCTGTATTGCAATTTGTATCCACCCCTGGATGTTTTTTATTGTGGGGAAATGCTTCCATCTTCTGACCCTACCCCATAGGCCAGACATATGCAGAATACGGGAGAGTTTTCCCACAGGCAGTACACAACACCAATACTAGCAAGAGATTCCGGCATCTCTCCCGGTGTTGCTGTATGTCTCCTGGCAGCCTCCCTGACCAGGTCTTGATATGTCTTGTCATCATTTTTGGAGGGATGTCAGGTTGCTTTCAGCAGCACTGTTGTCCCATATTCAATCCACCTTTTGACAACTGTCTCCACTGTGTTCCATGGTGTATTTAATGCTGTGGTAATGTGTTGTACCCTACTCTTGACTGATACCTTTCAAATATGAGATCCCTTTGCTGCTTTGTAAGCTGTCTGCAAGCCATGGCTTTTGCTGTTGCAGGCAACTGAGCAAATGTCATGATTATCCCACTTGGACAGCAAACTGTTATTTGGTGTTACTCAGGGTGCCTTTACTTGCTGGCAGGTGTGTACCCAAACAGACTTTACCCTGCCAGTAAATCATAAGCTGCTGCAATAACATGTTATCTGAAGGATATACACACATATACATCCAGCTTACTGTCAGGTTTGTATACTCCATATTTGGTGCCCAACAGATTGATTGACTTTACAGGTGAATTGTTCATTTCATAGGTCACATTACAGTTTGGAAAAGGTATGGACTGACATATCGTGGTCTCAGTTTATATATATATATATATATATATATATATATATATATATATATATATATTTATATATATATATATATATGGGTCTACTACGGTTGATTGAAAACTCACTTGATTGAAAATGAAATTACTAGGACCACTTCACTGAAAGCTCACTTTTCTAAAAACTCACTTGACTGAAACTCATTTCGTTGAAAGTTATAAATGGCCTTTTCCCCACTGTAGTGTGACCCTGGAGTTAGAATATGTAATAAGGGTGGGGGGGTGGGGGGCACAGCCGCCCACATTGGGGGTGTGAAGCTCCCCACATATCTTGGTTATATATTATCTTTTGGAAACAGTTATTTATTGCACTTGTAAGTATCACTGTGTATAGTTTAAAATGTTTATAATATGTGGGGGGCTGTGCCCCCCACCCCCACTTACTTTATATACTAACTCCAGGGTCGCACTACAGTGGGGAAAAGGCCATTTCTACCTTTCAATGAAATGAGTTTCAAAGAAATGAGTTTTCAGTGAAGTGGACCTAGTAATTCAATTTTCAGTCAAGTGAGTTTTCAATCAACTGTAGTAGACCCATTACCTATATATATATATATATATATATATATATATATATATATATATATATATATATATATATATATATATATCAAAAACATGCGGCGTCTTAATAGGGATGTGTACACTGTTTATGTCTAGTATATGACACATATCCCTACCTTAGGCCATTTGTCCCCCTATTTTGTTGGTCTCTGTCCAGAAGATATGCACTGATAGGTCATGAGGTATGCTACAGGGAGGTTACATTCTCATAAGTGGGGGTAGTTTACCTCATTGTTATTCGGCTTCTGTCTTATACAAGTGGTGCACTGAATTGTTTTCTGTTTAAACTGTGAGCTTTGGCCAACTGAGACCTGCATGAGTGGAGCTAAGTAGATTTTTATCTGCACTTTTATCAACTAATACACAATTTAAAGTAATTTGTTTGTGTTGCATTGAGCAATATCTAGCTGGAAGTTGACTTTTTTTCAGTTGGTCTTATACAAGTAATATTTTCAGTTAAGGCTTGTTAAAAAACCTGCATAGCCAGTGATAAGTGGGGGTAGTTTACCTCATTGTTATTCGGTTTCTGTCATATACAAGTGATACCGTGAATTGTTTTCTGTTTAAACTGTGAGCTTTGGCCAACTGAGACCTGCATGAGTGGAGCTAAGTAGATTTTTATCTGCACTTTTATCAAATAATACATGATTTAAAGTAATTTGTTTGTGTTGCATTGAGCAATATCTAGCTGGAAGTTGACTGTTTTTTCAGTAGGTCTTATACAAGTGGTATTTTCAGTTAAGGCTTGTTAAAAAAACTGCATCGCCAGTGATAAGTGGGGGTAGTTTACCTCATTGTTATTCGGTTTCTGTCTTATACAAGTGGTACAGTGAATTGTTTTCTGTTTAAACTGTGAACTTTGGCCAACTGAGACCTGCATGAGTGGAGCTAAGTAGATTTTTATCTGCACTTTTATCAAATAATACACAATTTAAAGTAATTTGTTTGTGTTGCATTGAGCAATATCTAGCTGGAAGTTGACTGTTTTTTCAGTAGGTCTTATACAAGTGGTATTGTCAGTTAAGGCTTGTTAAAAAACCTGCATAGCCAGTGATAAGTGGGGGTAGTTTACCTCATTGTTATTCAGTTTCTGTCTTATACAAGTGGTACAGTGAATTGTTTTCTGTTTAAACTGTGAGCTTTGGGCAAATGTGACCTGCATGAGTGGAGCTAAGTAGATTGTTATCTGCACTTTTATCAAATAATACATGATTTAGAGTAATTTGTTTGTGTTGCATTGAGCAATATCTAGCTGGAAGTTGACTGTTTTTTCAGTAGGTCCCTACCCACTCTCTCTGCTTTTGTGTTGGTGTTAATCTTGGTGGCTTTGAAACTGCCCGCCCCTCTTGTAAATTTGCACTTGGATACTCCTCCTGTGCCCATCTCATTTGCTCACTCAAAAAAAAAAAACAATTTTATCTGCTTTTACTGTATTTGTGCTTCTTCCTACTTTATTTTGCTTTGCGTCATCTTAAAAGTACTCAGTTGTATTTATTGCTGCTTGATGTAACTCATTCTAAGCCTTTTAGCTTAAGCACTTGGGCTTCAGACCAGTTGTTTTACATTAAGAAGGTTTGTTGTCTGCACTGTAGTGGCAGGACAGGTAGCTTACATCCTTCTAAGTTGGGAACTGCTGATTGAGGGCTCAGTGTCTGTTATTCTAAAAGTGTATTAAATCTGGTTTAAGCACTTGGGCTTCAGGCCAGTTATTTTACATTAAGAGGGTTCGTGGTCTGCACTGTTGTGGGAAGAGAGGTTGGACTCTGCCCTTCTGAGCTGGGAATTTCTGGTTAAAGGCTTATAGTGCCTGCATATTTGAACTGCTTCTTACTGAAACTGGTACACCTTGTTTGCTGTAGCATAGACTAGATCCAGACCTGCTGAATCTAGCTTTGTTTGTATAACTTGAGCACTAATCCAGGCATTCCTTGAAGTATTCAATTGTATTTATTACTGCTTGGTAGTAACTTGATTAAAGTGTAGCTATCATTCTAAGTCTTTTTGATTAAGCACTTGGGCTTCAGACCAGTTGTTTTACATTAGGAAGGTTTGTGGCCTGCACTGTGGTGGCAGGACAGGTAGCTTACATCCTTCTAAGTTGGGAACTGCTGATTGAGGGCTCAGTGTCTGTTATTCTAAAAGTGTATTAGTTCTGGTTTAAGCACTTGGGCTTCAGGCCAGTTATTTTACATTAAGAAGGTTTGTGGTCTGCACTCTTGTAGGAGGAGAGGCTGGACTCTGCCCTTCTGAGCTGGGAATTTCTGGTTAAAGGCTTATAGTGCCTGCATATTTGAACTGTTTCTTACTGAAATTGGTACACCTTGTTTGCTGTAGCATAGACTAGATCCAGACCTGCTGAATCTAGCTTTGTTTGTATGCTTGTTGTTTGTTTGCTTGTTATTTCCCTGAAAAGCTAATTCCACCTAAAACGTGACTTTTCAGTGCTTCTGTGGATCCCTAGTGATATCTGCATTGCTTACTGTACTTATTTCCTTGTTTCATTTGAATGAAAGTTACTGTTTGTCGTTTTTGCATTTAAGTTACCTGTAGCATATTGCATTTAAGTTACCTGGCACTTGCTCACTAAAGCAATTATATAAGTCAGCACTAAAAAATTAAAAGCACTACACCCTCACAGACTCCCCTTGAGTACCTTGTTCCCCATTGGCCCTTTTTTTTCAATTATAAAGGAATTCCCAATATTATTCTAGCATGTCCAAAGGTCAGTTGTCAATCTCCACTCCGGTCCAGCTGGTGAATCTGGGAATCTTGAGGCAATGTTACAACTGCCTCATAAACACAGACAGCCCGCTCCTCCTCCTGTGAGAGATGCAACCATATAGCCAAACTGGAGGCTAACCTCTCTCAACTCAGTACTGGCGTAACCAGTCAGGAGGAAAAGGAAACCACATTCACTACAATTCCAGTCTCACATAGACCTACCACGACAGCAAACCAAACACATAAACACACAAAAACATACTCGGAGGCTCTAAATAAAAATCTGCCTAAGCAGCAGAGACCTCCAAAGTAGGCACCCAAGCAACCGCTACCCCAAAACAAAACTCATGCAACACATAGCTCACAAAGCCAGTGTGCCGAACAGTCACAGCCCTTAAGGCTAAACAACACACCTGATACACTTGTAATAGGTGACTCTATCGTCAGGCACACTGACGTCCCGCTCACCAGGCTGAACAAGGAGAAGGTCACGGTGAGCTGCTTGTCAGGCGCTAGGATCCACCACATAACACAAGCACTCAGGTCACTCCAAGGCAAGTACAGATATGACTCAGTCATTGTCCATGCTGGTGTGAATGACCTGAGACGTACCTCTCTGGACTACATGAAAAGAGACATAGAGGAGCTCTCTGAGCATGTAGCCCAGGCCGGTATGACCCTGACCTTGAGTAGCATCTTACCCTCACCAAGAATGATGCCACAATATGAAGACAAGATGATCAATTTCAACAATTGGCTTAAGTATTGGTGTCATTCAAAGGGGATCCAATGCCTGTCAGCCTGGGATGACATGCTCGACAAGCCACGATGCTTTGCTAGGGACGGCTTGCGCCTATCACCCCTGGGCTATCGGATATTGGCAAAGGCCCTTGCTACCCCCATAGTGCCTTTTTTAGGCAAGGCTCAAAAGACAAACCCACCTCCATAGGTATCACAAGGGATAAGAAACTAACAGTAGTGCTACTCAATGCCAGAAGTCTAAACCTCAAGATGCATGCACTCGAAACTCTCCTTAGCATGGAGAAGATCGATATCTGTGCAGTAACAGAAACCTGGTTCAAGGCTCCCGAGAGCACCCCAGCACTACCAGGTTATACCTCATACCATGCTTTTCGGCCCCAAAACTTGGACCGAACCACAAAAGGAGGGAGAGTATCAATATTCGTCAAAGATACTCACACCTCCAGGTTGGTGGGAAAGTACAAAGCATCAGAGACTATCCATGTGCAACTAACAGTGGGTAAAACTGCCTTCCAGTTTATAGCCTGCTACAGACCACCCGCCCAAACCCAGAAACTCCACTCGACCTTCCTGAGAACACTGGAAAATATGAAGGTCTCTCCAAACACCATTATATTGGGCGACTTCAACTACCCAAACATAGACTGGGAGCATTACTCTAGCTCCAACACCCTAGCCCAAAGGTTCCTAGAATTTATAAACTCAAATTCTATGGAACAACTTGTTACCACTCCCACAAGAGGGGAAAACATACTGGACCTGAACATCACCAACATGGGGACTCTATGCTCCAGACCAGAAGTGTATCCCTCACTGGTAAGATCAGACCATAAACTAATCTCACTGGATATTCACATCCCGACCCCACCCCCTGCACAGAAAACCACAGTGAAAACCTTCTCTAAAGCAAATTTCACACTCCTCAAAACTGAGGTGGAATCCTTCAAAGCCCCCGGGCCTGTGGAAAATATGGCCCAGACCGCAGAATCCTTTATAAATGCATTCTATGAACACCTTCAGGAATGCATGGATCATGCAATCCCAAAAAAAACTAAGACCCAATCCTCCAAAGGCAGACGTCCAGTCTGGTGGACCCCAGCCATAAACAAACTATACAATAGAAGGAGGAAGCTACTACATGATAGAGCAAAATCCCAAAAAGGGAAGGCATCTCTGATCAGTATTAGCAAAAAACTACGGGCACTCATAAAATCGTCTAAGGCCAGCTTTGAGAGAAAAATTGCACAGGACACTAAGGATAATCACAAGTCTTTCTTTAGTTATGTTAGGAACCTGGGTGGAAATTCCCAGATATGCTCAGAATTAGTCCAAAATGACAAAAAATACACCAAACCCACAGACATTGCCAACATCCTAGCTGACAGGTTCAGCACAAACTCCCCCCCCCCCCCACCAAAAGGGCAAATATCTGTCCCAGCAGAGTGCTGCCCCCCTGACATCTCAGATGCTCAGGTAAGAGCCGCCCTCCCCAAAGCAAAAAACACAGCATCAATGGGACCAGATGGTGTCCCGGGCTGCATACTACATAAACTCCAAGAAGAGCTAAATCCAAACATAAAACTACTGTTCAATCTCAGCATTACTACAGGATATGTACCCAAAGAGTGGCATACAGCAACGGTGGTCCCTCTCCACAAAGGTGGTGCCTCAACGGATCCTGGAAACTATCGCCCCATAAGCCTGACTAGCTTGGTCTGCAAACCTATGGAAAGGATCATCATGGACCTTATTAATAAAGATATTGGGGACCTACAGACACTGGATCCTACCCAGTTCGGCTTTAAGGGCAGATCCTGCCTCTAAACCTGGTCGATTTGTTTGAAACAGTCACCAAGGCCATTGACAAGGGGAAGGTGGTCCACACAGCCTACCTGGACCTCGCAAAAGCCTTTGATACAATACCCCACTCGGGCATTATGCTCACCAGCTTAAATATAAACCCCTATGTCACTAGATGGGTTGCAAACTGGCTCAAGGACAGAACCCACATGGTTAGAATTGCTGGAGCCATGTCAGACTCCAAACCAGTTACAAGTGGCGTCCCACAAGGCTCAGTCCTGGGACCTCTCTTGTTCGGTATATATTTCTCAGAGGTACAGGCCAACATGGAAGGACTGTGGCTGACCAAGATCGCAGATGACTGCAAACTGGGAGCCATAATCGACTCTCCAGCTGACACAAGCATCCTCCAAAAGGGCCTCATAGAAACAGACAACTAGAGCCAGAGCCATGGCCTCAAGCTAAATGCCAAAAAGTGTATAGTCATCCCCTTTGGCAAAAACAAAGTGCCCAGAAATTACCACATAAGTGGTAATCCATTAAGTACGGAAGAAGTAATTAGGGACCTGGGGATCCAAGTTGATAGCAGTCTCTCATTTGACAACCATGTGGCCAAAGTGGTTAGAAAAACATTTTATATAGCCCCACCTAATCATGAAGGGATCCACATCTAGATCAGGGGAGGTCATTGTGCCTCTTTACTCATCCCTCATCAGGCCCATAATTGAGTACAATGCCCCTTTTGGGATGTACCTTACCAGACACCTGCAGCAACTGGAAAGACCCCAAAAGTACCTCACCAAGAGGATCAAAGGGCTCAAACAGATGCCATATGCTGCCCGGTTAAAGAAACTCCAGCTCTACTCAGTGGCATACCGCCTGCTCTGAGGTGATCTGTGCCTGACGTATAAAGCCATGTCCAACCCGGAATTAATGGACATGCTGCACCTCAGAAAATCCAAATCCCATTGAGCTCTGGCTCGAGACTTGAACCTCAGCACTGAAATAAATAGGACATGCTGGAGGGACAGATTCATAACCCAGAGGCTCCCTTCACTCTGGAATAAAATCCCAGTCCAGGTTAGGCAGAGTCCCTCATTGACTCTCTTCAAGAGGAATCTTGATGAGTGGATGGGGGATCGTAGGTTTACCCCGGGTATGACTTCTGTTTCACTGTTAGACAGAGGCACAGTATACTAACCTCGAAAAAGGGCATAGCAAAATTAATTTAAAATGGGTGGCGAAAGCCAAACACACTCTGGCTAGGTTTATAAATGCCCTAGGGCAGATAGCCTAGTATGAACCTATGAACCTATGAACCTATCAGATATTCCCTTGTGGTGACCACTGTGATGCAATGCAGTTAATCCCAACACAAGTGAACATGCATACAAAGCAATATGGCTATGAGTGACAGTTGTGTGCATGGTACATTGCATGGCCTTCATATGCCTGGGGTATTGGCAAACCACAACAGAACAATTGCATACTCACCAGCTGCAGGTTGCCATCCCACATGCAGACTGGAAAGACCTAGGTAATTGTGGGAGGGAAGTATTGTCAGCAGACCCACATGTGGCTTTGGTACAGGATGGATGCAATAGGTCTGCACATTTATAGTACATCCTCCATTACTACACAATTTGCTGTCCTTCACCATAGGTGTGCACATCTGTGCATTAGAAAACCCCATCCACAACTGAAATCTGACCTGACACTTGCACGTAGATACTCTACACTTGCAAGTATGTCTGCTACACTAGTTTAGTCATCTACACTGGGGCCTTACCTGCACAGTCCTTGCCCATTGTCTGGGTGTCACCCGCCTCCAGTATGTGGGGGGAGGTCTGTACTCTGATGTTGTACTGGGATGGGTGCCCCAAGGTACCCAAGGAGCTCCCTGGTGGGTATCAGTGGGGCTGCATGGCCAGGCCCAAACCTGTGGCTGTGAGGTCTCTGGCCACTTCAGCAGCCCTCTGCCGGGCATGGCATATGAGGTCATTTTCACAATGCTGGACCAGCTCTTATGTAAATGAATGCAGGCTGACATTGTTTACCCTGTGGACAATGTCATTTCCTGTAGATGTTGCTGGCTCCAGCCAAACATTATGGCATGGTTCTGTAGTATGGTTTTCTATGATTATATTTGTCTCAGCCACTGAGAAAGTTGACCTTTGCTGATGCAACATTGCACCTGGAAGACAAAAAGGGACACACATCACAGGACCTCATACATTTGGCAATAGTATGTACAGAACCTGCACAGTTACATTAAATACCAGTAGCCACCACTCACAACCACACCATATCCCTGTAATGCATCAGTACTGTATCTGCTTGCATTGCACTGCTGTTCTGAAGTGTCATATTCCCCCCAATGAGGGCTAGTTAATTGCATAACCCTGCACTCCTCATTCATGTCTGTGTAGAGGGATGACATTGGCTATCTTCCATGCAGATGGGGTGTGCATGGTGCCAAGGCTTGGTGTGACAACAGTGTGTAATGGAGCTGGGAGAACATGCCTGACTTCATGTAGGATGCAGACAGGGATGGTATCAGGTCCCATGGATACTTAAGTTTGTTGCCTTTCAGTAGGCAATATGTACCTGCTCACTGGTAATGAGGGGAGGGGTGTGGGTGCTGTGCATATCCACCTACAGTGATGCTGAGCCAGGAGGTGATGTTTGCCCTAAACTTATCTGCAGCAGGTTGGCTATAGCTATGTTTTTGTGCATATGTGGTTAGACTAGCCACCATTACAAGGTGGGTTGGTTTGTTGCCTTAGAGATTGTTGACATATGTGAAGATGGCCTTGTGATTGGCCTTGGTGGATGTGTCCAATTTGTACTCATAGTTAACCGTACAGTACTCCACCTGTGACCTTATATGCTTGATCAGACAAAGGCTGACTTGATGCCCAGTTGGTGCATGCTCCTGATTTGCCCTGTACAGCCAATATAGGGACCAAGTCTGTGGGTTGTGTATTGCTGCTGTCCACCATAGGCATTTAGCCTACCTTGAGGGAGTTGATGTTGTCCTGTCAGGTATAGTGACCAAGTCTGGAGTGTGTCC
>NC_056725.1:284700013-284835013 GCF_019279795.1 Protopterus annectens
ACAAAATGCCCATGTGTGGGTTGTTGTTCATAACAATGCATGACATTGCTTAAACCAGCAATGGCAATGCACACATGATGTATGTATGTGCCACATACACATATATACCTGTGACCTTCAATAGTTCCCATGTCTGACACGTGCCTCAAGTGAATAAATGGTATTTGCACTGCATAACATTATGACTGTGTCTTACTGTGCAGGGGCTTCATGCAGTATGTGTATATACAGTGTGCATTGTATATGGTATCATCCTAACAGCGGGGGATACACATCTTGTCTGGGCCATATAGTCTACATGTAGTCGATGAACAGGTGCTGCATGTTCCCACCTGTTGTGGGAGTGGTAACATGTTGTTCCACTGCAATTCAGTGACTACATGCTAGGAACCTTTCAGCTAGTGTGTTGTAGCTACAGTAATGCTCACACACAATGTTCGGCTGGATGCAATCCAGCCATATAAAGACATATGTAGAGATCGTCATATTCCCAGTGTTTTTAGGGAGGACAGGTGGGTTTCCTGTGTATGGGAGGGTTGTGTGTGCCAGGCTATGAACCAGAAAGCAGTCCAACACACTGTTAGCTGCACATGGATAGGCCCTGATGCTTTGTGCTGTGCCAACAACCTGGAGGTGTGTGTATCTGTGGTGCTCTGAGATACCTCCCCCCTGTTCATGTGTGGTACATGTGTAGGGGATGACAGGCATGGTATGAGGTATAACCTGGCAGTGATGGGTTGCACCTGTGAGCCGTGAATCAGGAATTTGTTACTGCACAGATATTGCAGTTTACCGTGCTGAGGACAGTGTCCAGTGCATGCATCTTGCGGTGTACACTGCTGGTGTTGTGTAGCATTACTGTTAGTGTCCTATCCCGTGTGATACCCGCGGAGGTGGCTATGTAATCTTAGCCCTGCATCAAAAGGTACTATGTGTGTATTAAGAGGCTTCGCCAATATACAATGGCCCATGAGTGACACGTGCAAGCTGCCCCTCGCAAATCATTGTGGCTTCCCTAGCATGTAAGCACACACTGACAGCCATTGGATACCCTATGAATGACATTGGAGATTGAGCAAAATGTAGACATATAACACCCTTCCTACATATTGTGGTAGCATACCTGGTGAGGGTATGATGGCAACCAAGGTCAGGCTCATACCAGCCCATGCCACATGCTGAGAGAGCCCTTCTATGTTCCCTATCATGTAGTCCAGGGAGGTACGTCTCAGGTTATCCATAGTGGCATGGACAATGACTGAGTCATATGTGTCCATGCCTCTGACTGACCTGTATGCATGTGTTATGTGGTGGACCATAGTGCCCCACGGGCATATCACTGTGACCTTCACCATGTACAGCCTGTTGAGCTGGACCCCACTGCACCGGCCAAGAGAGGTACCAGACACATCTGTAGCAGGTGTGTTGTGTAGCCCTACAGGCTGTGAGTGTTTGGCACACAGGATGTGTGTGCCATGTGTGGCATGTGCTCTGTTCCGACTTAACGTATGCCTGTGTGCCAGCTGTGGAGGTGTGTGATGCTCAGGCAGGATGCTATTCTGAGGCTCCAAGTATGCCCCAGTGTGTTCATGTGTTTGGATTGCTGTCAGTGCAGGTCTGTGTCAGACTGGTATTGTAGTCACTGCAGTATGTCATGCCACCTGACAGGGTATGCCAGTACTGGGTTCAGAGTGCTCAGTCCCCAGATTGGCTATGTGGTTTCATCTCACGCATGTGTTGTACGTTCCTGGCCAGGGGAGAGGGTTGACTGCATACATGTGGCAGCTGTGACATTGCCACATGACTCACATATTCCGCAACTGGACCATAGAGGTGATTCACAAGTTACCTTTGCACATGCTACCATAGTAGTGTGATTGCCATGGTGATTACCAACACATAGGGCCAATGGGGAACAACATACTGAAGGTGAGTATGTGTGGGTGTACTGCATCTGATTTCATAGCGCTGGCATTTATGACTGCACACGTGGGCAAATGCCAGGTAAGTCGTATGCAATGTGTCACAGGCAACGTACATACGAACAGGACAGACAGTGACGTTCTGTCAAGTGAGACATTGACATACGTATAGTAAGCTATGCAGATGTCACTAGGAATCCACAGAAGCTCTGTAAATCTGCATTGCAGGTGGAATCAGTGTTCCAGGGGAACCTCAAGCAAACATGCATGCAAACAAAGCTACAGTAAGCAGGGCTGGAAGTAGTCCATTGTACAACAAAGAAGGGGTACCACTTCCAGTAGGTAACAGTGCAAATATGCAGGCACTATAAACATGTACCCAGGAATGCACAGCTCAGATGTCCATGGTAAAAGTGAAATTATTTAAAATTTAATTTAATTTAAATTAAATTAGTACTGCACACATATCAACATGCGCAAACATCCACATTGCATAGTAGTTGTGGGCAACATGCCACCATTAGTGTACATGTCCATCATTGCATATCACTACTTGCATTACCTTCTCCCTTGTGCTACCTATGTATGTGGCTATCTGTTGACATCCTTACCACCAGTATGCAAAAATGTGCAGCTGTTACACTATGGTACTTACTATGGGTGTAGATAACAATTTAGGACAGTCATACAGTTACTGCATCAGGCATGCTGGGATATACACACAATCATATCAGCACACTGTACTGTTACCAACATGATACTATTAATACACTTCTATGTAGTCACCCTGTGCATCAGCAACATGTTAACCTGTTCCTGCACTGATGTTAGAGATTGCAGGAGGTGGCACAGTTTCATCATATGCACAGGGGTGAACTAGGTATGCCTGAGTCTGCCACTGATACCACCAATTGACATGTATGTGTATGTGTGTTGGTGAGGGACAGCAGTACAGGGTGGGGCACTGTTGATGCAGTGTGTGCGTGTATGTGGTAGCCCTAGGTGTTAACATTTCACATGTGTGTATGCATGCACACAGTTCCACCTCATGGCTGCCATATACTGGAGTTTGTGGACAGCCACAGACTGCACCTGCCAGGTCATACAGATCAGTGTCTGTGGCCACGGACATGGTACCTGTGCCTGGCAGGGGTGCTACGGACCGTATCCAGTACTCAGCCAGACTGGGTACTGTCATCAGAAGTGGGTATTCATCGACTGGACACAGGTCCCTGTTGGGACAGTCCAGAGCCACGTGCACGTGGTTTCCTGGGGCGGTCTGATGACAGCACAGACCCAGCATTGCTGGGGCTGCTGCTGGCACTATGGGGGCAGCCACGGGCCTGTTGTCACCCGCGCCGACTGCCAGCTGCTGCTGTTGCTGGCATGCGGCCATGTCGACGCCACAACCGTCCACCATTGCCCTGGCTCATGGACATGTAGTTGTGGAACTGCTGTAATATGTCCCCACAATGTCTGTCTATGACATCAGTGAAATTACGGATAGCATCCGCAATGTCACGCATACTGTCAGTCATGGATGTGCGAAATGCTCTCAGCTCCCTCAGACCCTGTCTGCTGTACCTTTCTATACGTGACTGTGCCTGCATGACAGCCCAAAACATAGCTGAGGTTGACAGACCTCTTTGGGCACGTCTGCCAGAGGCAGTACGCCCATGGATGCTCCCACAAGAACCCATGGGCAACTTTCTGTGTGGTACCATCTCAGGATCCTGCCCATGGCTGCTGTGTGGGGAAGCATGTGCCACAGATACCACATTACCCTGGTCAATGCCCACTGTATCCTGTCCATTACCTAGGGACATTGGTGACATAGGATATACTGGCAGGATGACTGTGCGCAATGATGGGGTTGACAGCTGTGTACTGTCAATTGGCTGACCAATGATGGACCCTGACACACCTTCTTGTGCCATTACACAGATATCATCATTATCAGTACCTGTGGCACCAGATTCAGGTTCCCTGCTGCAGGACACCAGAGCAGCACCAGAACCTGTGGGAGGAAGACAGGAAACACAGTTTACTATGTCTACACAATGTTACCAGTGATGCACACATGCACACATGCACACATGCTCACGTGGACACATGCACACATGCACACATGCACGCATGCACATGTGCACACATGCACACATGCACACATGCACACGTGGACACACACACACATGCACACCCCGCAGTATACACACAGAGCACTACTGAGTTACACTATTATTACTAGCACTATCAAGACTATTATAGGTATTGTTGATACACACTCACCAGCATGGATGGGCTGCCTTGCTGTAACACTGGAGGGAGCTGCAGAAATGAGGGGATTAATGTCAGTGGGCACAACTGTGCCATTGATACTGCATATGATACAGTTCAGTAGTACAACAGTTGTCTTTCACATGTCAGCTGCTGATATTGGCAATATTACACCTGCACAATTACATACTATGTTGACAGCTACATACTAAGGACACACCTTACACATGCATAAACTAACAGTGTACAGAACAGTCAAGTGTACATATGGCATATTACCTGCATGCTCCATGTCGTGTTGCTGTGTGGCTCCAGCCTCCATCATAATGCAGGTGTGTTGCTGTTGATGTTCCTGGGCTGGGGCCACAACACTTAGGAGTAGCCCCTCCAGTCTGGTGAGGGGGGGATGTGTGGCCACCCCACCTCCTGTGGCGACCTGTTGCCTGTGGATATCCGACGCATGCTGACGGACATTTCTGATTAAATCACTGCAGTGATGTCGTACCTGCTCATATGTCCTATTATGCGTGCCAATGTAATTTTCCCTACGGACAAGGTCTTGCCACAGTGCAGCCCTCTCCTGCTGATTCTGGCTGGTGCGGGAAAACAGTATGTCATAATCCCGCACCAGGCTCTGGTGTATCTCTTCATCTTCTGCAGCAGAGTAGGCAGGATTTCGCTGACGCGCCATGACCCTGAAAGAGAACACAAACAGGATATCAGCAAACTATGACAGCAAAATATGGGACACATACTATACACGATACTCAACTGTAGTGATATACTACTACTCCCATATGTAGCACGTGTGTGTCTCTTGGTGGATACACATGTACATGGCCAGATATCAGTGCTCAGCCGACACCTGTGCAACAATACCTGCCACATTCCATACAACATAGTACCAAGCCCCATCAGTCAGCACACTGAGACAGGTCCAATGCACCACCTCAATCTGGGGGTTCATAACAAGGTACTGTATGTGGAACGTCATCCAATAGTGTGATCTGGACACAAACTAATCGGCCTGGATATACATATCCCACCACCACCACCAGCACAGTAGACTACTTTGAAATATATGTGAATAGACAGATTTTCACTTGTTAGGACTGAGATGGTATCCATGCAGCCCACTGGGCCAGTGGAAGCCACAACCCACAATGCTGACCCCTTTGCAAATGCTTCCCACGGACATCCCCAAGACTGCATGGAAAATGCACACACAATTCTAACCCAGACCCTATGCACAAAGGTTAAGCATCCTGTCTGGTGGACCCCAGCCAAAGACAAATTGTATAACGATAGAAGGAGGCTACTGCAAGACAGAGCAGAATCACATAAAGGGAAGGCATTTGTGGTCAGCACTAGTACAAAGCTAAGTTCTCTCATAACAACATCCAAGGCCAACTCTGAGAGAAAAATGGCCAAGGACACTAAAGATAACCACAAGGCCTTCTTCAGTTTTGTTAGAAACATGGACCAAAAGCCTCAGATATGCTCAGAGTTAGTACACAACTACATAAAATTCTGAACCCACAGATATTGGCAACATTCTGGCAGACAGGTTCAGTGCAAATATCCCCCCTTCCTCTCCCCCAAAAGAAGAAATACTTATCACAGCTGAATGTAACCTCCCTGTCATCTCAGATGTCCAGGTGAGGGCCGCCCTCAGCAAAGCAGAACACACAGCATCAATGTGACCTGATGGTATCCCTGGATGTGTGCTACGTGAACTCCAAGAGGAGCTACAACCGCATATAAAAATGATATTTAACCTTAGCCTTACTACGGGGTATGTACCTGAACACTGGTGTACAGCAACAGTGGTCCCACTCCACAAAGGAGGCACCTCTACAGAACCTGGGAACTACCACCCCATAAGCTTAACCAGCCTGGTCTGCAAAGCTATGGAAAGATTCATTATGGAACTCATATACAGCGACATTGGGGACCTACAGACACTTGATCCCACCCAGTTTGGCTTTGTGAAGGGCTGATCCTGCCTTTTGAACCTGGTTGATTTTTTCAAAACAGTCACTACAGCCAATGATGAGGGCAAAGCAGTCCATAAAGCCTACCTGGACTTGCCTAAGGCCTTCAACACAATACCCCACTCAGGCATCATAGACAAGCTCATCAGCTTAAATGTTGATACATATGTCACATGATGGGTTGCAAACTGGTTAAACAACAGAATCCATAAAGTCAAAATTGCGGGAGCCATGTCAGACTCAAAGCCAGTCAAAAGTGGTATCCCACAGGGCTCTGTCCTAGGACCCCTCTTGTTTGACATTTACTTCTCAGATGTGAAAGCAAACATGGGCGGGTTGTGGATGACAAAGTTTCCAGATGACTGCAAACTAGGCATCATAGTCGATACACCAGCTGACACACACATCCTACAGATAGGCCTCACTGAAATGGACAACTGGTGTCAGAATCATGGCCTAACACTGAATGGCATGAAATGTATAGTCATCCCCTTTGGGTAAAACAATGTACACACAACTTATCACATAGACATACATATAGATACAGACCAATAACACATATGGAGGGTTCACAGTATGTAGACTATTAAATTGTTACTTTACATTACCTGTGTTTGTCACAGCTGATTGCGTTACCATTTGTATAGGTTCCTGCTGCTGCTAGCCCAGCTTGATACTGTCACTGATGACAGCTTCAACTTAGTTTTTCTTAAGTGTTGTTTTTGTTTGTGTTTTTATTCTCTCTCTCTCTCTCTCTCTCACTCACTCACTCACTCACTCACTCTCTCTCTCTCTCTCTCTCTCTCTCTCTCTCTCTCTCTCTCCCCAGACAGTGCAATGAAAGTATTGCATGTGTGGACTGGGAGTTCAGGATGCTGTTGTAGGTATCTGCATATGTCCATGTGATGGCCTCTGCACCAATTGTTAGCCAGCATTTGCTGATTGCATGCAGCCAGTTGTGTACTGATTGCAGTTCTCACTGTGATTTCAGGACAGTGCTATAAAAGGGTATGTGAGATAGGCGTTGCCCTTTCAGATTGTAAGGACGGGGACCATGCTGGTATGCTGTGGACACTGTTCTGTGAGTGTAAAGGTTAGTATCTCTCTCATAATTCAGGCTGTGTTGTAGATTAACATTTCTCCATTCATCTCTCCTGCTTCCTGTACTAAGTGTGTATGTAAACTGACACCTACAACTACTACTACTACTGTTAATATGGGTGTGTGTGCTTTCCTGTGGGACTTGAGGTGTGTGGCTTGCAAGGTGCTACACTGACATTATTACCTACTAGCTACCAACTAGCATGGCTGTTTCTGTTCACACACTACTATTATAGAAATCCACTAGATTTGACAGTAAATATACATGACATGCTTTGTGTACTACACATCCTATATTCCCTTTACATTCATTCCTACTATCACATGATATATTTATTGTAGCACAATGTTCTTATATAACAGTCATGGCTTAGTGGTAAGTCATGCAGACTACTGTGTCCTGGGTTCGGGACTGACAGTGTGATTTTACTTTGCTTTTGAACACACTACAGGACCTGTCATTAAGAGTGACTAAGGCACTTTTAAGCAGTTGTAACCGGGTTAGCGCTGGTTTGTGCGGAGCTCACGCATGCACACTGGCATTCAGCTCCCCGCACAACCGCTTACAACCGCTTAACAGTGCTTACTCTGGCACACACCCACGCTATTTTCTTTGAAAGAAATGAAAATGGGGAGACAGGAAAGTGGTGAAAAAGGGGTCACAAAGAGGGTAAGACAGTAGGGAAACAAGCTTGGGTTTTGCAGGAGGGATGCAGGTAAGGCCCATAGCTGCCCATTTCTTCATCAGCAACAGCTGTGCATATGTTTGTAATTTAGTGTGACATTTGAAACCTTCCACCCCTGAGAGAGGTGTAAGGACAACAATAATACTTGTACAGCCAATTGTAATTGACAGTTTCCATGTCCAGCAGACATGTGTGCGAAATGGGCAGCTATGTATGGGGCTTAATTTTTTTGTGGGTACAGAGTGCCCTTTTTTTTTTCAGGTGAGAGTGGTATGTCAGGTAAAGGAAGTCAGTATAGCTGGGGAGGTAGGTTGGGTAGGTCAACAGACAAGACAAACAAGACGCATACAGGGGCGGTGTATGACACGTGTGGGGGGGTTACACAATTGACGGGGATGGATGTTTGGATATCCAGAGCCCATGAGTCCACAGATGGCAACAGTGGAACTGATATCCCCACCCATGGGCAGTTGCCACTGTACGTTCACTGCCCAGGACGGGGCTGTGCTGGGGGCTGTGTAGGCCAGGCAACAGGCATGCCCATTAGTTGTGCCACCTGTGCCTCAAGCTGGTGTAGGGGCCCAAGAACAGCTTCCTGGATCTCCCTACGCACCACAGTCCAGACGCTACGGAGGGTAAGTGGTGGTTCTCCTCCGGCTACACTTGCAGAGGGGGGACGAGCCCCATCCCCTGCAGCGCTTCCACCCGCAGGTGGCACAGGACCACCGGAGGAGGGTCCGGACTGGGCACTACTGCCAGGTGCACTCGCCAGCTTAGGTGGGAAAGGTGGGTCTGCTGGAACCTGCCTTCCCTGTCATCCTATGTTTTGCATTATGTCATGACAGTTTGGGTTAGTAACATACAATACCATTCGCAATTAGTTGTAACAGCATGCATTAGTATTCCCATTAACCAAACACCCAGATATTCACACCATTGAACAGCGAGCATAACACATGCATAATTTGAACAGCAATACACAGTCCAACAACATGCAGGGTTGATTGATGGCAACAGGCCATCAGGTTTGGATGTATGAACAGGGCAGATGCATCAGCATACATGCAAATATGTATGACCCAACAGGACAAATGTCCAGGGGTGTTAATTGTGATTGCACATACCAGTTTCACGTGGAATGGATTATATGTGGATATAGGGTAGGGTGAAGAAAATATAATTAACACCTTCAAATACCAATACATATGCTGTACATTTCTAATAGCTGCAGATATATACACACTACAGTTCTACCTACAGTTTCCTATGTGATAACTACTTCAAGTTGGTGATAGGAATGTTACTGCTACATCAATATACATTTTTATTTTTATTCATACACGTTCATATCTGGCTTTGTTCAGCTACATCATCCTGCTACATTTGCTTTATATAGCTATAGACAACTGTGGATGTTTGGTATTTCAGACAATCATACTATCTGCATATTGCAGACTGAGAGCAACATATCCAGATTTTGGGATACACATTCCAGCTGCAGGAACATTTTGAACACATTTCGCAGTTTGGTTCTGCTTGTCACATTCATTTCATTCTGTACTAACTGCAGTATACTTTATTCAGGAGTTATTACTACTTTATTGGTGGATTCATAACTCTTTCTCACACTCTCTCACTTGTTTTATTTTTAAAATTCAGGATGGTACTTAATTCTAGGCTTTATTGACATGTTTTACCTGTAGTTATTACAATCCTTTCCAACAGTCTCACTTCTGTCATGTTTCAGTATTTCAACAGGGATATATTTCACACATGTGATTTGCTCATCTTCTGCAGCTGTACTTTTCAGCCTGCTGCAGGTTGTGTACTATTATATTACAGGTGGGGCATCTTTATTTCAGACTTTATTTCAGACATTTTCATTTTTCTGTTTGGATTACAGACTGCAACACACGTTTGTAATCAAGCAATACTTGCAAACACTCTTACACTGTTACTTGCACATTTTATTACTTAGTGACTACACTGCAACTCTTTTGCTAACTGTCATACTTTTATATTTATTTACAGTTACAGGGAGAGGATTACTGACCTGCCTGGTGATGCAACTGCACCAGCCTATCGCCATAGGCTCTGCGGTTCACAGAACGGACACCTGCAGCTGTAATATAAATAAAGTAATATTGGAATACACATCTCCATAATATCAGCTAGGTTAATTTCTTACATACATAATTAGATGTAACTTTCTCAGTAGTGGGGCGTTGGGCATTTGCCAGGCCTCCTGGATCCAAAGGTTCAGTTGGTCCTGCTTATGTCTCTTCAGGTCCGCATGGTGGTGACGGACCTGCTCAGCAGTTCTTGGAATCCCTGTGGCACTGGTGAGATCATGAGCCATCCGGTCCCACGCCTCAGCCCTATATGCTCCCCACAGGACCTGGCCCTGCATGAGTTGGGCCTCATGATTGTGGACAAGGAGCCAGACCATATATCTGGACTCCTCAACGACCCACCTCTGTGCTTGGAAGCAACTACCCTCAACTACTCCTGACATTCTGGCTGCAAGTTAGTTCTACAATCGGTTATGCTGTGTATTCCCGCCTATGGGGCTTATATATGCCGTTTTTCCCGCACTTATCTGTGATTGGCCATTTTGGAATTGTATCAGCTTCACAAAACCTGCTAAGTCATGCTCCTCTTTCTATTCATTCCTATATATTTGCTATTACTGCGTTTCTAAGTACATTTGTCATGGCTTAGTGGTTCAGTACATTGACTATGGTGCATGGTGTCCTGGGTTTGAACCTGCCCACTACTTTTTATATTTTATGACTGTCTAGACAGGCTTGGGGGTGTGTCTGTGTAAAGGCAGTTTTGTTACAGCTTGCTCAACGTTGCCCTCGTTTAGCTTGTTGGCATGGTGCGCAGCTCCGCGCAAACGGGTTACACTGGTTTACACCTCATTTTGCTGTCAGCACACATATTACGCTCAGCTCAGCTAGGGGCACACAGGTTCAGCGTGTTAAACCATGACTCACCTACGGGCACTCATTTTGCACCTGTTGAACCACTGCTCACCTACGGGCGCTCATTTTGCACCTGTTAAACCACTGCTCATCTTCGGGCACTCATTTTACACCTGTTAAACCACTGCTCACCTATGGGCAGATGCACTCACCTTGTTAAACTGTAGCTCAGCTATAGGCACATCTGGCATTTGTTATTATTTTGTTATCTCACATTTCTTCAAAATAAATGGCCTATTTCATTACATTTTACATAAAATATAATTTTATATGTGTACATATATATCAGGGACTTGTTTCATGCTTATTTCACTAAAAATAAAAATTGATGTTGTGGGGGCTCGAACCATGACTGCCTGCTCTTCAGTCAACGGCTCTACTGCTACACTATTGCTTTTTGGCTTACTGTGCATAGTTAGTTCTTATATGCTTTCTCACTTACTGCTAACTGTGGCTGAGCTACGGGCACGCCCGCGCAAATGAGCGCACTCACGGGCAAACATCTTTACAATTTAAAAAAAAATATAACATGTTCATTTATATAATTTTATGTTCATAGTCTGTGGGGGCATGTGTTGTGTTGTGTTTATTCACATTTCCATGTACTCTGTTGTGGGGGTTTACTTTAGGCACATTTACTCTTCTGGGGGCGTGTCCGCTTGCAGGGCTTGGCCTACAGACACGCCCCCTACTGTCTTCCACGGGCCGTGTAAGTCTTAGGTGTGATTCAGCATGCCCTCATGCATATGCATGACATGCTGACGTCACACCGTTTAACTGCAGCCTCCGTGTAAGCCTTGTAACTCATACACGGAGGCTTCGTGAATCCTGCCCAATGACTTTCCCCATTGAGTTCCTAAGCAAATGGGTTGCCCTTATTAAAAAAAATTGGTTTGCAGTATGTTGAGATTAATAAAAAAAGGTTGAGGAGCTTAACAGTAACATCAGGTCAGCCTTTTTCAAATTAATGGATAATTTAACATCGGACAATTTTGATTCTAAGTTTGCCTTGATACAAGACAAGCTAAAAAAAAGAAAATGAATTATTAAAAAAGCATAAGACTAAAACATTTTTGAGAGATAAGGCTGATTATGAGGGAGGGGAACTGCATAACCAATCGGCAGGAGGAGGTGTGTCAGTTACGTCACAGGAACTGATGGCAGTAGGGAGTGCTGAAACAGAAGAAGACATAGTTGAAGATAATGCGATGCGTATGTCAAAATGTATTGTTCAAAGAAATGGAGTTTCTAGTAATGAGAACAAAGCCAGCTCTGCAAATAAGAACTATGATGGTGGGAATCCTTGTGTGAAAATAGATTGGGTTTTCAGAAGTAACAGAACAACCAACCAATAAGAGATTTCCAGCAGAATGGCACTCCAAGCAGGACTTGGGGACAAGTAGCATCCATGCCATTCAAGAACCATTACTCCAAAAAGAACCGGAAAAAGAAGAACAATAGACATTAGAGGGATTAGGTACAGCTGATGTGTTTTTTGTTATAGTAAATCTTTCCAGCTCAGCAATAAGCAATGATTTATGTAATGTTTTGAAAAAAGGTTGGAATTTTGTACCATCCAAGAGGACAAATAAATGTGATACAATTAATTCACTAAGAGAGTATATTAGAAAGTTGAGTTTTAAGTTTTTGTTTGTAAATATTAACAATGTTCCCAATGTATTTTATGTCTAGTACGTTCAACCCACCTCTTGAAAAAGAATTGGGGCTGTTTCTAATGATATGCGAACAACAAATTATTGAATTATTTAATGAAAACTCTAAATACAAGTATTATAATTTAACTATTCAGCATAAAAAAGTACTGAATGGTTTATTAAACAATGACAACATTTTGGTAATGAAGGCTGTCAAAGAAAATGCTCTAGTTAGATAGGAATAAATATGTGTCAAAGATGGAAGAAATGTCTGATGCTGAATTTTATAAAATTACATCTTTCAGCAAAGTTAGGAAAGTATATCTCTTTATAGATGGCCAAATAGAGGAGTGTTTTTTCAGTGGGCATATCATTGAACAAATTAGGTGTTTTTTTTGTCAACAGAAGCACCCAGAATTAGTTGTATTTTTGGTTTGACAAAAATACACAAAGATCTGGATGGCCCATAGTGGCTAGTAATGGAAACAAAACAGAAGTAATGGCCATTTATGTTTATAAGCATTTGCAACAGGTGGTACAGGATAGTATGTCTTATATCAAAGATTCATTTGATTTCAAATCTGAAATCAAAAATTTAAACGTGTAAAAGGAAGATTTACTTGTTACCCTGGATATTAATTCTTTGTGTACTGTGATATCTAGCAATTATGGAATGGAAATGGTTAGGTTAGAATCAGATCTAAGAAATTTTCTATGAACACTGTCAATTTGTTAATGTAAATATTGGATTTAATTTTAAGTTATAACTTTTTTGAATTCAATGGCAAACTGTACCTTCAGGGCAATGGAGTAGTGATGGGTGCAGCTATAGCACCCAGCTATGCTAATGTTTTTATGTATGGATAGGAAAAATGCAATGTTTTTCAAAGTGCTTTTATGTAGTGGTTTGTTTTTTCAAGCGTTTTATAGATTATGCTTTTCTTGCTTGGAGAGGTGATGCGAAATCTTTGTGTGAATTTTTGCATTATTTAAACAATGTTTGCTCCTATTTCAGATTTACTTTTGCTTATAGTTGCAGTAATGTGAATTATTTGGATTTTAATGTGTACAAAGAGGGGATAGATTAATGATGACTATATACAAAAAAAAACCAGGTACAGAACAATGCTTATTTGCACTACAAAAGGATGCACCCCAATAATAACCAAAATTAATATTAAGGGCCAATTGATGAGTGTACATGAGTTGACAGACAAGGATGAGGACTTTCAAAAAGAAAGTATTACTTTGTGTAGAAAATTTATTAGTAGAGTGTATTCCAAAGATGTAGTTATGGACAAATATAAAGAATTAGATCTGAGAAGAAAAGGCGTGGTGCACAATGAGGTCAACACTAAACAAATGGATTATAGAACTTCCATGTAAGTAGCAAATTGTTTAAATTCACTGACAATAAAAAATGTTATTTCAGACAATTGGAGATTGTTTAAATTCAGTTCTAATATTGCTAAAGTTGTGAGTGATTTGCCTGTATTTGTGCAAAAGAGGGGGAAGAGTTTTAAGAATCTCTTCCAAAACAAATTAAACCCACCACAAAAAAGTGTACCAATCCTGGGATGTATAAATGTTTTAATTACAAATTATGTAATTATTTACTGACAGATGTTAAAGAGATTAGTGTCAGTGGTCACAACATACAGTTATACTTCTAAGTCTAAGTTCGTAGTATATTTAGTTTTATGTGTGTCATGTAGCTCATTTTATGTAGGACGTACTACTAGAGAACTAAATAGAAGAATGTACAAGCATAAATATGCTGTTAGCATTGAAGATGACAAAAATGCACTTGGGAAACATTATAAGGTGAATGAATGCAAAGTTGATTTTAAGTTTTATGTTTTAGATGAAGTTTTAAGTTTTGACAAGAAATTGAATGCAGAAGAAGAACTTGGGTGGATGGAATATGACTGACAGGTAAAGTTGGATGCCTGCCATCCACCTGAGTTAAATGGTAGGGAAGACTTTGTAGCCTTCCATAAAAGAAAAGGGTTGAAGCATTAATTAATGGTCATGTGATTTTTGTATTTTAATTGCATTGTGTATTTAAAAGCTGTAGAATTGTTATCACATTATTCAGTCTGAAGAAGTCTTATGTGGACGAAAGTGCTTACTGTTTAATGTGTTTCTTTTCGGTCATTAAATAATTTTCCTTGTTGGTTATATTCCAGTGTTTTAGTTTTATTTTTGTTTGTTTCTGGTTGTAGTGTTTTGGATTAATATCATGGACTGTGACAATACTATCTTGCTAGGATGAACGCTATCTGCATTTGTAGAATTCTTCAGTGTAAAGGAAGTGTGTGCATGCGGGTACGCGAATGCGTGCTCGCGAGCATGTGTGTATATGTGTGTGTGTGTGCACGTGTGTGTGTGTGTGTGTGTGTGCACGTGTGTGTGTGTGTGTGTGTGTGTGTGTGTGTGTGTGTGTATTCATGTTAAAGGGGTACAATGTTACCATTTTGAAGGTGCATTAATGACCCTGAAGTTCACAGAAATAGAGAAAGAGAGAGAGAGAGAGAGAGAGAGAGAGAGTGATGAGAAATTAGACTGCGATGTTGGGCCAAACACTCAGCTCATTAAATGTTCAGTGTGTAGACCTAGTTTGAGTATGGCTGTTGCAGACTCATACCCAGAGCAGCAGTACATATTCTCTATATGTCAGTGAAACAGATTTGAATGCATTTTTTCTACCTGAGAGACCATGCCTCTTGTGCCATCAGATCTGTGAACAGTGGAGCAGTTCTAAGGACCATACTCCATGTCAATAATATATTCAGCAAGGCATTTTGTTGGCAGTGGTAAGTGTCAAACCTTATCAGTATCAGAGAGGTCACACAATGTACAATACAGTAATATGTTATTTCTCTTAGAAAGTGCATCCTTTTTTCTTCTTAAAATTGTATCTTAATCTCTATGTATGCAAATTCACAAAAGGTGTTACTCATTTACACTACATAGGTCAGGAGGCTGTGTAATATTGGACATGCTCCTAATAGGAACAACCTGTTAAAGAAAGCAAAATACATAACACTATTTGTGATTTTCAATGAATTAATTTCTTAAAAATGATACCATTTAGAAATTATTTTAAATCTGTGATCCTCCATATAAAGCAAACCATTTTTGTTCTTTTTTGCTTGTTTGTTGAACTCTGTGGCAGCTTTGACCATGTGCTGTATGCAGTAGCCTCTTATAAGTTTCTGGATCTCTCTTCCTAACTAACCAGCTTATTCCCTGGCCAAGGACCAGCAACACAAAATACAACTTTCATAACACAGTATTCAACAATCATGAGGCAGACAGCGGGATGAGACATCCTTGTGCAGTGTCATCCTTACTACTACAGGAAATTTGTTTATTTTCTCCATAAGTCCCAAAGGGGCAGGTATGCAGTAATTTGTTAAACTCATCCATTCAGGCATTGACACATATGTCTGAACAACTTCTGCCCACCCATTAATCATATACTCATGACTATGGCTTTCGAATGGACCCTCCAGTATACCATGACGTGATCTTCATCACTGAATTGCTCAGTCCTGTAATTATCTAAACTTTTATACAAAGTCAATAACTTTCTGTCTAGTTACAACAGACATGCTTACCATCTGAACACTCAGACCTTAGCAATCTATCATTTTAAGAGAAAACATTACAAATAAATCAAACCTGTGTTCACAAAGTTCAAAACAAAATATCTTTTCTCAGTTTCTGCATGCAGTGGATTATGGTCCGTAATTGCATTAGTTGCTCTGCTGGAGTAAATTTCAAGAAATAAAGCGTTATAAGACTGTCCCTATTTCTTTCACATTAAATCATGTTTACATTTTTAGCTTCTGTGGCTCACTGCACCTTTTCTCCTCACTGCTTCTTTTCTTTCAGCTGCCACTTAACTTAGAATTTTATTTTGTCTGGCTGCTGTTAGCAAGGCTTGCAAGAAGGGGAGAGATTGCCTTATCATAGTTAATTAGAAATAGCTGTGTTTTCTTGGTCATTCTATGTCTAGCCAATTTCCCTTCCAAAGGTAAGTCTCTATCTTTGTATCTTGTGTCTGCGAGGTAAATACCTTAACCATTATACCGACCCTCTGCCATACTAACTACCTATACCATACCAGTATTAATTCTTTATACCCTACTACACTTTTCTATCAAATATAATTTTATTAGATGTCTTTTAGATTACATTTTTGATTAAATGTTTAGACATTTTGAGTTTAGACAGAATGAATCTTAGATCAAATGTCAATACACAGATATGCACACGTATTACAGCTTTTGTGTGTGTAGAGGGAGATACTGAAATTCTGCTGGTATTTATAGATTTCCAGTTTTCTTGCCCACTTACCATCTAAAGACTGACTTCATTGCTCTTCTGCTCTACATACTGCTCCATTCTCCCTTGCAGTGGGCCCACTGTCAGCACTATCTATATGATCTGCAGTATCTGTTGTTCTGTGGTATGTGTCCTGCCAGCTCCATTTAACTACCCTGCAGCATTACCTCTCAGAGGTAAAGTGTCAGTCTTCTTTCAGAGTTGGTCACTGTCTAGACATATACTCTAATATTATGGCCAAATAGCATGAACCATTGGTGACCTCTGTATAAGCAACTCATCTTTTTTGTGACTTAACCCTACATGGCTCTGATCAGATAAATATGTACTGCCTTCATTAAACATCACTATAGTCCTTACACACAAATGGAGTTGCATATTGGAGCAGTGCAAAAAAGTGCCTGAATTGTCATATAGACTGAAAAAAACAAGAACTGGATTATTGCTGCAATCTCTGGCTGTTTTTTTTTTTTTTTTTCTGGCATATTTATGTTTTTTTGTCGCTTGCATAGACAGTTTTAGAATCTAGTCCATACGGTATAACCATACAAAGTGCCTGGACTTTGTTTTAATAATTTATTTTGAATAAAAATGTAATGCTCTGTCTTCTGTCTGAGAATAATATACTATTGCAGAAATATCAAATTCTCATGAGCTCAGTCTCTGTGTGAATTATTTTGCAGTCCTATCTCTTTCATCTGTCATTGTGTTGTAATTAAATCACATTTAAACTGACAAAAATTGTTTCTGGTTGTCTTATCTCCCTTACGACACATCATGACTACACATTCTTCATTGCATTTATTTTTCATTTGATGATTTTTCTATATCAGAAATCAAAGCATGTTACCTACTTGTTAACCAAGAAAGGTGTGTCAAGACCTTGGAGGTGGAATTGTTGATTGTATCTGAAGGACGTTTAAATTGACTTCACTGCCATCAAGACAGATATCTCATTTCATGTACATGTTGCTGTTGTTGTGTAATAAACTTTTAAGGTGATAAAGGTAATGCATTCAGAATCTATAAGATGGATAATATTAACAAAACATGTTCCTTTAGGGCTTTTCTTTTGAAGAAACTTTCCTTTGAAGACATCTTGAGTAGAAGTAACAAAGGGACATTGTGGTTTATCTGAATTTCATTGGCTTATTGATAAATGTACTGAAATATTTTACTTAGTTAATAAAGACTATTACCTATCTCCCAACACTACAGCTTCACAAATATCACTTGCCTCGTCAGCTCTGTTTTGAAAAGTATATAGTCTCTAAAAGGCCTAGTATCATACATTAGTGCTTGCTTGTGTTGCTGAATTCCTGCTTTTTTCTTTCCTTATTTGTACATTAGACAGACTTCTTTGATATCCTTCTACAACCTTCCTATTATCCTTTCACCATAAGCTAGCAGCATAACCCTTTGCTAGTTGTAATAATGTGAAAGGCCAGACTCGTGAGATCATACTCCTTGATGTTAGATTTAGGTGAGCTAATGCTTCTGTTGCTGTCGCAGATAACACTTTCATAGCTTTTTACCACTTGAAATCTCCTGCCTCCATGTTCTGTCACTTATCTATAGCTCTGCTCTTCTTTTAACTGCTCATATCATGGCTACAGTTTTTCTCCTTCAGCAGCTACTGCATATCCTGATATACCAAAGTGATCTGATTAGTTTCACTGAATACTTTACATGTTTCTATGCATTTAATTCTCCCATCTGGAAATGACTTACTTACACTGATTTCAGCTCACCCATTATACTTATTTCTGTCTTTCTTTACTTCATGCATGTATTGTATATAATGTGTATAAATGAATGCTATCTTATATTAATAATGTATTTTCTCTCTATGTTACTGTTTATAGTGTTTATTTATAGCACAATATTGCATTCTACCTTTCTGATTAATTGTATGCTTCTCAGATATTATATATTTTTGTCTTTCTCTGGGCTGAGACTGAGATTGTTCTACTCCAATTAACAAATTCAGTAAAAAAATAAATGGCTTGTAAAACATGTATTTCACAGAACCTTTTCAACAATGACCCAGGCCACAAAGGCAAGGGTAGATGGGTTTTATATTACTATCCTTCTGTCAAATGATAAGGAACATATTCACCAGTGGAAGGAAGTTCAGTGCAATCTCTTTCCATAAACATTACAGACAGGCTGGTTTTCTACTCACATAGAATAGTTGGGATCATTTACTTTCCATATTATTCAAGTTTATCATTCAAATCTGCTTTTTAAAAGTTAGTTAAAGTGGGTCTATTTCCTTTCTCATAGAATGCAGCTGAGAATCACTTGTTGAAATATATGTAAATAGCTTTACATTTGGTTTTTGATACTGACTACCTGTACAAAGGTATTATGTGTCAAACTGCAGTACATTTTATTCAATAGTTGCTATAGTTTGATAGAAATACTGCTTGTCTATATATCACACAGACATTGTTTACAAGAACACAGACAATCTATTAATGTTGGAACTGCTGCCTGTTGTATGTCTTGTGCTATATGTTAAAGAGACTGGTTTGTAATTAAAAACCTCTTACTAAATCTACACGTCATAGTCCCTGATTCAGTGGTACTGAGACATGATACTTGCTTGTGACATCAGATGCTTGGGTTTCATTCTTTCTTTTCAATGAGGACCAGTGTAGATCAGAGCATGTCTATGTACCTTTAAGACGCATTTCCAGATGTAGCATGTGGCTAGAGAGCACATGGAGGCAGCAGTGTCATTTTGAGAGAACAGCCAGAGTGTTAACATGTATAAGTGCAGCAGTCAGTCTGTTTATAAGTTTATTTAAGTTTAAGTTACAAAGCCTCATTTCTGATGTGTTTGTGTGTAATAAAGCTGCTTGAACAGAACCCATGAATGTTCGTATGTTTTATCCTGACCAGATGAGCAACATGGTGTCTGAACTGGGATTAAGAGAGCTACTTCTTTGAGCCATGAGGTGCAGAGTTGAAGGTGAAGGCAGACTAAACAGGTCGAGTGAAACGGAGCTCAGGCAAATGAAAAAGGGCCAGAAATGCGCTAAAGGTAAAGAAAACTGCACAAATGATTTATTTGGCAAGGAAAATGAAATGGCACATTTATAAGGCACAAAACACATTATTAATCAGAGAGTAGAACAAAAACATAGTGGGCAGGATTCACAAAGCCTCCATGTAAAAGTTACAAGGCTTACACGGAGGCTGCAGTTAAACGTGTGACGTCAGCATGTCATGCATATGCATGAGGGCATGCTGAATCACACGTAAGGCTTACACGGTCCATGGAAGACAGTAGGGGGCATGTCCGTAGGCCGAGCCCTGCAAACGGACACGCCCCCAAAAGAGTAAAAGTCCCGAAAGTAAACCCCCACGACAGAGTCCATGGAAATGTGAATAAACACAACACAACACATGCCCCCACAGACTATGAACATAAAATATATAAATGAACATGTTATATATTTTTTTTAAATTGTAAAGATGTTTGCCCGTGAGTGCGCTCATTTGCGCGGGCATGCCCGGCACTTAGCCACAGTTAGCAGTCAGTGGAAAAGCATATAAGAACTAAATATGCAAAGTAAGCCAAAAAGCAATAGCGTAGTCGTAGAGGCATCGGCTGAAGAGCAGGCAGTCATGATTCGAGCCCCCACAACATCAATTTTTATTTTTAGTGAAATAAGCATGAAACAAGTCCCTGATATATATGTACACATATAAAATTATATTTTATGTAAAATGTAATGAAATGGGCCATTTATTTTGAAGAAATGTGAGATAAAATAATAAAAAATGCCAGATGTGCCTATAGCTGAGCTACAGTTTAACAAGTTGAGTGCATCTGCCCGTAGGTGAACAGTGGTTTAACAGGTGTAAAATGAGTGCCCGAAGGTGAGCAGTGGTTTAACAGGTGCAAAATGAGTGCCCGTAGGTGAGCAGTGGTTTAACACGCTGAAACTGTGTGCCCCTAGCTGAGCTGAGCGTAATATGTGTGCTGACAGCCAAATGAGGCGTAAACCAGCGTAACCCATTTGCGCGGAGCTGCGCACCGCACCAACAAGCTAACCGACGGGCAATGTTGAGCAAGCTGTAACAAAACTGCCTTTACACAGACACACCTCCTAGCCTGTGTAGACAGTCATAAAATATAATAAGCAGTGGCGAGGTTCGAACCCAGGATACCATGCACCATAGTCAAGGTACTGAACCACTAAGCCATGACAGCTTCACTTAGAAATGCAGTAATAGCAAATATATAGGAATGAATAGAAAGAGGAGCATAACAAAGCAGGTTTTTGAAGCTGATACAATTCTAAAATGGCCAATCACAGATAAGTGCAGGAAAAATGGCATATATAAGCCCCATAGGTGGGAATACACAGCATAACCAATTGTAGAACCAACTTGCAGCCAGAATGTCAGGTGTAGGTGAGGGTAGTTGCTTTCGAGCACAGAGGTGGGGTGTTGAGGAGTCCAAATATATGGTTTGGCTCCTTGTCCACAATCATGAGGCCCAACTCATGCAGGGCCAGGTCCTGTGGGGAGCAGATAGGGCTGAGGCGTGGGACCGGTTGGCTCATGATCTTACCAGTGCCACAGGGATATCAAGGACTGGTGAGCAGGTCTGTCACCACCATGCGGACCTGAAGAGATGGAAGCAGAACCAACTGAACCGTTGGATCCAGGAGGCCCGGCAAATGCCCAACGCCCCACTACTGAGTAAGTTACATATAATTATTTATGTAAGAAATTAACCTAGCTGATATTATGGAAATGTTTATTCCAATATTACTTTATTTATATTACAGCTGCAGGTGTCCGTTCTGTGAACCGTAGAGCCTATGGCGATGGGCTGGTGCAGTTGCGCCACCAGGCAGGTCAGTAATCCTCTCCCTGTAACTGTAAATAAATATAAAAGTATGACAGTTAGCAAAAGAGTGCAGTGTAGTCACTAAGTAATAAAATGTGCAAGTAACAGTGTAAGAGGGTTTGCAAGTATTGCTTGATTACAAAAGTGTGATGCAGTCTGTAATCCAAATAGAAAAATGAAAAAGTCTGAAATAAAGTCTGAAATAAAGATGTCCCACCTGTAATATAATAGTACAAAACCTGCAGCAGGCTGAAAAGTACAGCTGCAGAAGCTGAGTAAAACACATGTGTGAAATATATCCCTGTTGAAATACAGAAACATGACAGAAGTGAGACTGTTGGAAAGGATTGTAATAACTACAGGTAAAACATGTCAATAAAGCCTAGAATTAAGTACCATCCTGAATTGTAAAAATAAAACAAGTGAGAGAGTGTGAGAAAGAGTTATGAATCCACCAATAAAGTAGTAATAACTCCTGAATAAAGTATATTGCAGTCAGTACAGAATGAAATGAATGTGACGAGCAGAACCAAACTGCAAAATGTGTTGAAAATGTTACTGCAGCTGGAATGTGTATCCCAAAATCTGGATATGTTGCTCTCAGTCTGCAATATGCAGATAGTATGGTTGTCTGAAATAGCAAACATCCACAGTTGTCTATAGCTATATAAAGCAAATGTAGCAGGATGATGTAGCCGAACAGAGCCAGATATGAATGTGTATGAATAAAAATGAAAATGTATATTGATGTAGCAGTAATATTTCTATCACCAACTTGAAGTAGTTATCACATAGGAAACTGTAAGTAGAACTGTAGTGTGTATATATCTGCAGCTATTAGAAATGTACAGCATATGTATTGGTATTTGAATGTGTTAATTAAATTTTCTTCACCCTACCCTATAACCACATATAATCCATTCCACGTGAAATTGGTATGTGCAATCACAATTAACACCCCTGGACATTTGTCCTGTTGGGTCATACATATTTGCATGTACGTTGATGCATCTGCCCTGTTCATACATCCAAACCTGATGGCCTGTTGCCATCAATCAACCCTACATGTTGTTGGACTGTGTATTGCTGTTCAAATTATGCATGTGTTATGCTTGCTGTTCAATGGTTTGAATATCTGGGTGTTTGGTTAATGGGAATACTAATGCATGCTGTTACAACTAATTGTGAATGGTATTGTATGTTACTAACCCAAACTGTCATGGCATAATGCAAAACATAGGACAACAGGGAAGGCGGGTTCCAGCTGACCCACCTCTCCCACCTCAGCTGGCAAGTGCACCTGGCAGTAGTGCCCAGTCCGGACCCTCCTCCGGTGGCCCTGTGCCACCTGTGGGTGGAAGTGCTGCAGGGGATGGGGCTCGTCCCCCCTCTGCAAGTGTGGCCAGAGGAGAACAACCACTCACCCTCCGTAGCATCCGGACTGTGGTGCGTAGGGAGATCTGGGAAGCTGTTCTCGGGCCCCTACGCCAGCTTGAGGCACATGTGGCACAACTAACGGGCATGCCTGCTACCCGGCCTACACAGCCCCCAGCACAGTCCCATCCTGGGCTGTGAAGGCACAGTAGCAACTGCCCATGGGTGGGGATATCAGTTCCACTGTTGCCATCTGTGGGCTCATGGGCTCTAGATATCCAAACATCCGTCCCCGTCAATTGTGTAACCCCCCACATGTGTCATACACCGCCCCTGTATGCATCTTGTTTGTCTTGTCTGTTGACCTACCCAACCTACCTCCCCAGCTATACCGACTTACTTTACCTGACATACCACTCTCACCTGAAAAAAAAAAAAAAAAGGGCAATCTGTACCCACAAAAAAATTACGCCCCATACATAGCTGCCCATTTCGCACACGTGTCTGCTGGACAAGGAAACTGTCAATTACAATTTGCTGTACAACAAGTATTATTGTTGTCCTCACACCTCTCTCAGGGGTGGAAGGTTTCAAATGTCACACCAAATTAAAAACATATGCACAGCTGTTGCTGATGAAGAAATGGGCAGCTATGGGCCTTACCTACATATCTCCTGCAAAACCCGAGCTTGTTTCCCTATGTGACCCCTTTTTCACCACTTTCCTGTCCCCCCATTTTCATTTAATTCAAAGAAAATAGTGCGGGTGTGCGCAAGAGTAAGCACTTTTAAGTGGTTGGAAGCGGGTGTGCGCGGAGCTGAACGCCAGTGAGCATGCGGGAGCTCCGCGCAAACCAGCGCTAACCCGGTTACAACTGCTTAAAAGTGCCTTAGTCACTCTGAATGACAAGTCCTGTAGTCTGCACAAAATCAAAATAAAATCCCACTGTCAGTCCTGAACCCAGGACCTTGGAAACAGTAGTCTACATGACTTACAACTAAGCCATGACTGTTATATAAGAACATTGTACTACAATAAATATATCATGTAATAGTAGGAATGAATGTAAAGGGAATATAGGATGTGTAGTACACAAAGCATGTCATGTATATTTACTGTCAAATCTAGTGGATTTCTATAATAGTAGTGTGTAAACAGAAACAGCCATGCTAGTTGGTAGCTAGTAGGTAATAATGTCACTGTAGCACCTTGCAAGCCACACACATACTCACAGCAGGATAATCACTGCCCATACCCCACAGCCTCTTACAGGAACACATCCGGACCAAGTAATAAAAAATGTGGAGCAAAGGGCCAAAAACAGGGACACATTCCAAATAATGCTACAACAAACTTAGACAGTTCAGAAAGTAACAGGTTCTGTATTTTGTTGGATGTTTGGAAGGGTATGAAGTCTGAAACTTAAATGTTTGTCACTATAGTCTGACTTGAGCCCAGAGTGATTTGCCAGAAAGAGCAGTTAATGAGATATTGACCAAAATATGAGGCAAAAATGTGGACAACCTGCAAATATCTGTACACTTGAAAGGTCTGACACTACCATATTTGAATAGTTAAGAGCCTAGACATAGCAACAGTGACTGAGTTACAGGGATGCCCCACAGACTCCCTGTGAAATGTACAAACAGTAGGCAGAAAGGTGTTACAACACATGCAATTGTAACTATGAAGTACTGAAAGTATGCACCACTTGCATGGCAGAAATAGTGTAGTAATACATATGCTCATGCTATCCCACAGTCACAACTGCAGAATACCAGACAATGTAATGGGTGTACCTCACTGATATGTACCATTCCATGAGGCAGATAAAAGATGCACCTGAGAGTCTCTGGGGTCTGCTCAGCAGCATACTCAAATACCCTAATAGATGTCAAGGCCCACACCATGGCCAGACCACGCTGCATGCAGTAACACCCTAGCAGATATAGCAAGCATTCCAAGGTGTGAATGTACATGGAAAATAGGAAAGCCACAGCAATGGCACTACAGTCAAGACACCTAGCAGGCATACAAGTAGTGAATGTAAAGGACAAATATTGAAGCCATAGCAACAAAGTGCAAGAGCCACTGCTATACACCAGTTACACCACATGTCCCACAGGAAAGCGCACACACCCACATTAACAGTAGTAGTAGTCTTAGGTGTCAGTGTACATACACACTTAGTACAGGAAACTGGAGAAATGAATGGAGAAATATTAATCTACAACACAGCCGGAAATATGAGAGAGATACTAACCTTTACACTCACAGAACAGTGTCCACAGCATACCAGCATGGTCCCTGCCCTTAAAATCTGAAAGGGCTACGCCTATCTCACATACCTTTTTATACCACTGTCCTGAAATCACAGTGAGAACTGCAATCAGTACACAACTGGCTGCATGCAATTAGCAAATGCTGGCTAACAATTGGTGCAGAGGCCATCACATGGACATATGCAGGTACCTACAAAAGCATGCTGTACTCCCAGTCCACACAAGCAATGCTTTCATTGCACCCTGTGGAGGTAGGTAGAGAGAGAGAGAGAGAGAAAAAAAAAAATAAACATACACAAACAAATCCAGTCAGCAACAACCACTTGAAAGCTGACAACTGGCAAGTGGAGCTGCAGGACACGAAACCAGATGGCAACACAAGCAGCTGTGACAAACACAGGTAATGTAAAGTAATACTATAAAAGTCTACATACTGTGAACCCTCCATATGTGTCATTGGTCTGTATCCATATGTATATGAAGATGTGCAAAGGGCAGGGGACATACAGCAACTATCAGTGAAGGCTGTACATACATATGTATGTGAGGGCATCTATGTGCACATATCAATGTAGGTTGAATGTAGGTTGTAGTGCAATGTACAAAGTAGGTTTCACAGTTATGTATGTTTAGCAGTATGTTAGTGTGTGTATACAGTTTTGTAAACAAACATGTTGATATACCTATCTATCATATGGATACGTATGTATGTCAATATATGCATGTATGTATGTATATATATATATATATATATATATATATATATATATATATATAATATGCATATATGTATACATACATAGAGAGGGATGTAGGAATACATAGACAGATGTAGATATATAGAATATGTACAAACATATATATGTAATACACACATACAGATATAGGTATATGTAGATACATATACATAGACAGACGGATCTGACTATCTACAGGTATGACTGTATATGACGATCTCACACTCCCCCTGTCCAACCCCCTCTGTCACTCTCACCCCCTCTCTGTCACACACACCCCCTCTCTCCATATCTATAGCAATATATGTACATCAATATATATATGTGTATATGTATGCAGACATATATATATATATATATATATATATATATATATATATATATATATATATATATAGATATACATATATATATACATATATATATATATATATATATATATATATATATATATATATATATATATATATATATATATATATATATATATATATAGAGAGAGAGAGAGAGATGTATATATATTCTGAGTGAGGCACATGTGTACAGATGTATTGCAACAGGTGCCTGGTGACAAAGGCATGGAGTGAACACCAGTGTCAAAACTGGAGTACCATACCCCATTTTAAATCACCTACACCAGTAACCACCAGATATGTGATTGGCTGCCCACCACTGCATGTGTCAGGGGTGAACAGGGTCATAAATGTGTACAATAGTCCCCCCAATGATATTCACAGTGGCACAATATTCCTGGAATACCTGCACATGGTATGTGTCAGCAGACATGGTGTGTCAGCTATGGACATGTAGGTCAGTGTACCCCTCCACACCACACAATGGCTGCCATGGTATGTACCTCACATGACAGCTACAGATATGGAGAAGGACACAGTGACATGTACAACACTGTGACAATGCACTCAAACACATTACCAATGAACAGTGACTGACAACACCACAGAGTACACACATACTACCCACATAGAGGTTACCACTCCTGGATTTACATACTTAAGTCACACCCATGACAGATGTCCAACAACCATAGTAACACCTCACACCATCCACAACCTAAATGACTGCTGTGTGTCGTCTGTGACACTGCAATAGAGAGCACATGGTGGAGGTACAGGTTCCTACCCACAGATAAGACATACCCTGCAATAAACCACACAGCGTTAAGAAGCAAGACTCCCCATGAGTACATGTCACACATACCCCTGCTGAATGTTAGTCAGATAGGTAATATGCCATATGAGTCACCCTGTGTAACTGTTTGACAGGAGCAGGTACCATCACACCACATGTGTCACAATGGTCAGGGTAGCAGAACAGTATGCTGCTGTAGTCCCAGGGGCAATAGCATATTGTATTGTAATGTATTGTATTGTGTTGTATTGTATTGGTTTGTAGAGGTGCCTCCTTCGTGGAGTGGAACCACTGTTGCTGTGTGCCAGTGTACAGGTACATATCCTGTAGTCAGGCTAGTGTTACATAGCACTTCTATATGTGTGTTTAGCTCCTCTTGGAGTTCATGTAGCATGCAACCGGGGATACCATCAGGTCCCATTCATGTTGTGTATTCTGCTTTTCTGAGGGCGGCTCTCACCTGGACATCTGTGATGACAGGGAGGTTACAGTCAGCTGGGATAAGTATGTCTTATTTTGGGGGAGAGGGAGGGGGGAAACCTGCACTGAACCTGTCTGCCACAATGTTGCCAATATCTGTGGGTTCAGTGAATTATTTGTTGTTGTGTACTAACTATGAGCATATTGGAGGGTTTCTGTCCAGGTTGCTAACATAACTGAAGAAGGCCTTGTGGTTATCTGTAGTGTCCCACTTGATTTCCCTCTCAAAGTTGCCCATGGATGTTTGTATGAGAGAAAATAGCTCCTTACTAGTGCTGATCAGACATGCCTTCCCTTTATGGAATTATGCTCTGTCTTGCAGTAGCTTCCATCTTTTGTTATACAATCTGTCTATGGCTGGGGTCCACCAGACAGGATGCTGTCCCTTTGTGGAGAGTGTCTTGGTCTTATATGGGATTGCATGATCCATGCATTCTCAGAGATGTCCGTAGAAATAATTTGTGAACGGGTCAGCATTGTGGGTTGTGTCTTCCACTGGCCCAGTGGGCTGAAAGGATACCATGTGAGTGTTACAAAGTGTAAAGTTTGCATTTGAAATGTTATTCACTGCAGTTGTTTGTGCTGGTGGTGGAGGTGGGATATGTATATCCAGGGTAATTAGTTTGTGGTCAGCTCACAGTAGTTGATGATGTACCCCATACCGTACCTCGATACAAACCCCCAGAGTGAGGAGGTGCTTTGGACCTGAATCAGTGTTCTGACTGCTGGGGTTTGGTAGTATGTCATATGGTGTGTGCCAGGTACTGTTGCACAGTTGTTGGCTGAGCACTGATACCTGGCTATTTACATGTGTATCCACCAATAGATAGACAGATGCTATATATGTGAGATATGTTGTATCACAACAGTCGAGTAGCATGTTTAGTATGTGTGCCAAATTCTGCTGACATATTTTGCTGATATCATGTTATTTCCTTTTTCAGGACCATGGCTCACCAGCGCAATCCAGCTTACTCTGCAGCTGAGGATGAGGAGATACACCAGAGCCTGGTGCGGGATTATGCAATACTCTTTTCCCGCACCAGCCAGAATCAGCAGGAGAGGCTGCACTGTGGCAAGACCTGGTTCGTCGGGTAAATGACATAGGCGCGCATAATAGGACATATGAGCAGGTAAGACATCACTGCAGTGATTTAATCAGAAATGTCCATCAGCGTGCATCGGATATCCACAGGCAACAGGTTGCCACAGGTGGTGGGGTGGCTACACATCCCCCACTCACCAGATTGGAGGGACTACTCATAAGTGTTGTGGCTCTAGCCCGCCAACAACAACAACAGCAGCAGACCTGCATTATGATGGAGTCTGGAGCCACGCAGCAGCAAGACTATGAGCGTGCAGGTAATATGCCATATGTATAGTTCATAGGTTCATAGGTTCATAGGTTCATACTAGGCTATCTGCCCGAGGGCATTTACAAGCCTAGCCCATAGTTTTGTGGCTTACGCCACCCCTTTAGTATGGGGAACTATACCCATTATTTTGCTGTGCCTCTGTCGAGCAGTGACACTGAGGTAATCCCTGGGGTATATCTGCGATCTCCCATCCATTGGTCAAGATTTCTCTTGAACAAGGCCAGCGAGGTGCTCTGCCTCACATATACCGGGATTTTGTTCCACAGCATAGGGAGTCTTTGGGTGATGAATCTATCCCTCCAGCACGTCCTATTAATAGCCGTGTTGAGGTTTAAGTCTCCCGCCCTTGTGGCTCTGATGGATCTAGATTTTTGAGGTGAAGCATATTCATCAAATCTGGGTTTGACATGGCCTTGCATGTTAGGCAAAGGTCACCTCTGAGCAAGCGGTGGCGACTGAATAGAGCTGGAGTTCTTTCAGTCGGGCAGCATAGGACAGATTTTGAGACCCTTTATCCTTTTGGTGAGGAACTTTTGTGGCCTCTCCAGCTGCTGCAAGTGTCGGGTCAGATACATTCGAATGGGGCATTGTACTCAATCATTGGTCTGATGAGTGATGAGTAGGGAGACAATGACCTCCCTTGATCTAGATGAGAATCCCTTCATGATAAGGTGGGCAATGTAGAAGGTCTTCCTAACTACTTTAGCTACATGGGTGTCGAATGACAGACTACTATCAACCTGGGTCCCCAGGTCCCTGATAACTTCTTCTGTGCTCAGTGGATTGCCACCTATTTGGTAGCTAGGGTAACCTTGTTTTTCCGAAGGGTATGACTATGCATTTTTGGCATTTAACTTTAGGCCATGGCTCTGGCACCAGTTATCCGTTTCTGTGAGACCCTTCTGAAGGATATCTGTGTCAGATGTGTTTTCTACTATGGCACCCAGTTTGCAGTCATCTGCAAACTTTGTCAGCCATAACCCTCCTGTGTTTGCTTGTACTTCGGAGAAGTAGATGCTAAACAAGAGTGGGCCTAGGACTGAGCCCTGTGGGACACCACTTGTGACAGGCTTTGAGTCTGACATGGCGCCAGCAACTCTGACCCTGTGGGTTCTGTCACTCAGCCAGTTTGCAACCCATCTTGTGATGTATGGGTTAATATTTAAGCTGATGAGTTTTTCAATGATACCCGAGTGGGGTATTGTATCGAAGGCCTTCGCCAGATCGAGGTAGGCTGTATGGACTGCCTTTCCCTCATCAATGGCTTTGGTGACTGTTTCAAAAAAGTCAACCAAGTTTAAAAGGCATGATCTGCCTTTGACAAAGCCAAACTGGGTTGGATCCAAAGTCTGCAAATTCCCTATGTCTTTATTTATGAGGTCCATTATGATCCTCTCCATGGCTTTGCAGATAAGGCTTGTCAAGCTAATGGGCGGTAATTTCAGGGTCGGTGGCGGCACCGCCTTTGTGAAGTGGGACCACAGTTGCAGTGCGCCACTCCTGGACGTATCCAGAGGTAAGGCTCTGATTAAACAGCTGTCCTAGCTGTGGGTTTAATTCCTCATTGAGTTCGTGGAGCACACAGCCGGGGACACCATCAGGTCCCATTGATGCTGTGTTTTTTGCTTTGGAGAGCAGTTCTCACTTGGGCGTTGGAGATGTTTGGGGGGCTGCAATCATTTGGTATAGATATCTCTCCTTTTGGGGGGGGGGGAGTTTGCACTGAACCTGTCAGCCAGTATGTTGGCAATGTCCGTAGGATCAGTAATCTTCACATCATTTTGAACTAGTTCTGAGCATATCTGGGAGTTTCCTCCCAGGTTTCTAACATAGCTAAAGAAGGCCTTATGATTGTCTTTTGAGTCTTTAGCTATTTTTCTCTCAAAATTTGCTTTGGATGATTTTATGAGAGCTCTTAGTTTTTTACTTATAGTGATCAAGGGTGTCTTACCTTTTAAGGATTTTGCTCTATCTTGTAGTAGCTTCCTCCTTTTGTTGTAGAGTTTGTTTATGGCTGGGGTCCACCAGACTGGATGCTTGCCTTTGGTACAAAGAGTCTTTGTTTTGCTTGGGATTGCCTTATCCATGCAGTCCTGCAGGTGCTGGTAGAAGGCATTTGTAAGTGATTCAGCGGCATGTGTACTGTTTTCCGCCGGCTCGAGGGCCTTAAAGTAGACCACACTAGTCTTTAGAAGTGTGAAGTCGGCTTTCGAGAAGTTCTTTACTGTGGTCTTTTTTATTTCAGGTGGGGGTGGGATGAGGACCTCCAGCGAGATTAGTTTGTGATCTGATCTCACCAGTGAGGGGTATACTTCCGGTGTTGAACATTGTGCTCCCATATTCATGATGATGAGGTCAAGTATGTTATCTCCTCTTGTGGGGATGGTAACTAGTTGTTCCATGGCATTTGAGTTTATGAATTCCAGGAACTTTTGGGCTAGGGTGTTTGGGCTTGAGTAGTGTTCCCAGTCTATATTAGGGTAGTTGAAGTCACCTAGTATGATGGTGTTTGGTGATACATTTATCCCCTCTAGTGTTTTCAGGAAGGCCATGTGAGGTTCCTGAGTTTGTGAGGGTGGCCTGTAACATGCTACAATTTGCAGAGCAGTCTTGCCTATGGTTAATTGCACCTGGATGGTCTCCGATGCATCGTGCGTTGCAACCAGTCTTGAGGTGTGGGAGTCCTTGATGAATATGTTGTGTACACTGGTAGTTAATGCGTGTGTGAGGTGTGTCCTTGGTTTGTAGCTGTCATCATAGTATTTAATGTGCAAGTGTGATATTCTCAATATCAGCAGCTGACCTGTGAAAGGCGACTGTTGTACTACTGACCTGAATCATACTCAGTAACAATGGCCCAGTTGTGCCCACTGACATTAATTTCCTCACTTCTGCAGGTCCCTCCGGTGTAACAGCAATGCAGCCTATCCATGCTCTTGAGTGTGTATTAACAATACCTTTAATATTCTTGATAGTAATAGTAATATTAGGCTCACTGAGTAGTGCTCTGTGTATGCATGCAGGTGTGTCTGTGTCTGTGTGTTGATATCTCGCATACTGAGTAGTGTGCAACTGTGTGCAACTGTGTACAACTGTGCATGTGTGCACGTGTGCACGTGTGCATGTATGCACATGCACATGTGTGCACGTGTGCATGTGTGCATGTGTGCACGTGTGCACGTGTGTACATGTGCATCACTGGTAACATTGTGTAGACATTGTAAACTGTGTTTCCTGTTTCCCTCCCACAGGTTCTGGTGCTGCTCTGGTGTCATGCAGCAGGGAACCTGAATCAGGTGCCATTAGTACTGATAATGATGTCATCTGTGTAATGGCACAGGAAGGTATGCCAGGGTCCGTCATTGGTCAGCCAATTGACAGTACACAGCTGTCAACCCCATCAATGCGCACAGTTATCCTGCCAATACACCCTTTGTCACCAATGTCCCTAGGTGATGGACAGGATACAGTGGACATTGACCAGGGTAATGTGGTATCTGTGGCACATGCTTCCCCACACAGCAGCCATGGGCATGGCCCTGAGATGGTACCACACAGACAGATGTCCAGGGGATGTTGTGGGAGCATCCGTGGGCGTACTGCCCCTGTCAGATGTACCCACAGAGGTCTTACAACCTCAGCTATGTTTCGGGCTGTCATGCAGGCACAGTCACATATGGAACAGTACATCAGACAGGGTCTGAGGGAGCTGACAGCATGTCGCACAGCCATGACTGACAGTATGCGTGACATTGCGGCTGCCATCTGTAATTTCACCGATGTCATAGACAGACGTTGTGGGGACATATTAGACTGGTTCCACAACTACATGTCCATGACCCAGGGCGATGGTGGATGGTTGAGGCGTCAACGTGGGCGTATGCCAGCAACAGCAGCAGCTGGCAGTCGTCGCAGATGACAACAGGGCCGCGGCTGTCCCCATAGTGCCAGCAGCAGCCCCAGCAATGCTGGGTCTGTGCTGTCATCAGACTGCCCCAGGACACCACGTGCACGTGGCTCTGGACAGGCCTGACAGGGATCTGTGTCAAGTCAACGAACACCTGCTTCTGATGACAGTACCCAGTCTGGATTGGTACTGAATATGGTCCGTAGCACCCCTGCAAGGCACAGGTACTGTGTCCGTGGCCACAGACACTGATCTGTATGACCTGGCAGGTACAGTCTGTGGCTGTCCACAAACACCAGTATATGGCAGCCATGAGGTGGAACTGTGTGCATCCATACACACATGCGAATTGACAACACCTAGGGCTACCGCATACATGCACACACTGCATCAACATTGCCCCACCTTGTACTGCTGTCCCTCACCAACACACATATACATACATGTCAATTGGTGGTATCGGTGGCAGACTCAGGCATACCAAGTTCACACCCTGTGCATATGATGAAACTGTGCCACCTCCTGCAATCTGTAACATCAGTGCAGGTACAGGTTAACATGTTGCTGATGCACAGGGTGACTACATAGACGTGTAGTAATAGTATCATGTTGTTAACAATACTGTGTGCTGATATAATTGTGGGTATATCCCAGCATGCCTGATGCAGTAAGGGTATGATTGTCTTGTACTGTTGTCTACACCCATGGTAAGTACCATAGTGTGTCATCTGCACATGTTGGCATACTGGTGGTAAGGATGTCAACAGAAGGCTACATACATAGGTAGCACAGGGGATAAGGTAATGAAAGTATTGATACGCAATGATGGATTTGTAAACTGCAAGTGGCATGTTGCCCACACTGGACTCTGCAATGCAGATGTTTGAGGATGTCGATATGTGTGCAGTGCTACACGACTGGTACAGGACACACAGGAGCACCCTAACACTGCAAGCTCACATCTCATACCATGCTAGACAGCCCCAACACACAAAACTAACTGTCACAGGAGGGAGAGTCCCCATACATGTCAGGGATACTGTGGTGGCAGGCTAGGTAGCATACATCCTACTAAGTATGGAACCACTGAGTGAAGGCTCAGTGTCTGTTATTTGACATGTGTATTACTGCAGGTATGAGCACCTGGGTTTCCATCCAGTTATTGTACATCCTGACACATGGTCTGTACACTTGTGTGCACTGAGACTGGACCCTAGCCATCTGACCTGTGTATTTCCATGTACATGTGTATACTGCCTGCATATTTTCACTGTTACCTACTGGAAGTGGTACAGCTTGTTTGTTGTGCAATGGACTACATGCAGCCCTGCTTACTGTAGCTTTGTTTGCATGCATGTTTGCTTGCAGTTACCCTGGAGCACTGATCCCACCTGCAATGCAGAGTTACAGAGCTTCTGTGGACTCCTAGTGACATCTGCATAGCTTACTATATGTATGTCCATGTCTCACTTGACAGAACTTCAGTGTTTGTCCTGTTCACATGTACATTGCCTGTGACACATTGCATATGACTTACCTGGCATTTGTCCACGTGAGCAGTCATATATGCCAGTGCTAACTGATCACAGGCACTACACCCTCACATACTCACCTTCTGTTGAACCACCTGCTTCGCTAGGGATGGCTTGCACCTGTCACCCCTGGGCTTTCGGATATTGGCAAAGGCTCTTGCTACCCCCATAGTGCCTTTTTTAGGCAAGGCTCAAAAGACAAACCCACCTCCATAGGTATCACAAGGGATAAGAAACTAAGAGTAATGCTACTCAACACCAGAAGTCTAAACCTCAAGATGCACGCACTCGAAACTCTCCTTAGCATGGAGAACATTGATATCTGTGCAGTAACAGAGACCTTGTTCAGGGCTCCCAAGAGCACGCCAGCACTACCAGGTTATACCTCATACCATGCTTTTCAGCCCCAAAACGTGGACCAAACCACAAAAGGAGGGTGAGTATCGATATTCATCAAAGATACCCACACCTCCAGGTTGGTGGCAAAGCACGAAGCATCAGAGACTATCCATGTGCAACTAACAGTGGGTAAAACTGCCTTCCAGTTTATAGCCTGCTACAGACCACCCTCCCAAACCCAGGAACCCCACTCGGCCTTCCTGAGAACACTGGAAAATATGAAGGTCTCTCCAAACACCATTATATTGGGCGACTTCAACTACACAAACATAGACTGGGAGCATTACTCTAGCTCCAACACCCTAGCCCAAAGGTTCCTAGAATTTATAAACTCAAATGTTATGGAACAACTTGTTAACACTCCCACAAGAGGGGAATACATACTGGACCTGATCATCACCAACACGGGGACTCTATGCTCCAGACCAGAAGTGTATCCCTCACTGGATATTCACATCCCGACCCCACCCCCTGCACAGAAAACCACAGTGAAAAACTTCTCTAAAGCAAATTTCACACTCCTCAAAACTGAGGTGGAATCCTTCAAAGCCCCCAGGCCTGTGGAAAATACGGCCCAGACCGCAGAATCCTTTATAAACGCATTCTATGAATACCTTCAGGAATGCATGGATCATGCGATCCCAAATAAAACCAAGACCCAATCCTCCAAAGGCAGACGTCCTGTCTGGTGGACCCCAGCCATAAACAAACTATACAATAGAAGGAGGAAGCTACTAAATGATAGAGCAAAATCCCAAAAAGGGAAGGCATCACTGATCAGTATTAGCAAAAAACTACGGGCACTCATACAATTGTCTAAGGCCAGCTTCGAGAGAAACATTGCACAGGACACTAAGGATAATCTCAATGCTTTCTTTAGTTATGTTAGGAACCTGGGCGGTAATTCCCAGATATGCTCAGAATTAGTCCAAAATGACAAAAAACACACCGAACCCACAGACATTGCCAACATCCTAGCTGACAGGTTCAGCACAAACTTCTCTCCCCCCCTCCACACCAAAAGGGCAAATATCTATCCCAGCAGAGTGCTGCCCCCCTGACATCTCAGATGCTCAGGTAAGAGCCGCCCTCTCCAAAGCAGAAAACACAGCATCAATGGGACCAGATGGTGTCCCGGGCTGTGTCCTACATGAACTCCAAGAAGAGCTAAACCCAAACATAGATAGATATTTTGCATTCGGGGGAGGGGGGGAGGTTTTGCACTGCACCTGTCAGGTTGGATGTTGGCAATATGTGTTTGTGTTTGGTATGTTGTTTGTAATATTTGAGTGATCAGAGCATATCTGTGAATTCCCAACAAGGTTCCTACCATCAGTTAAGAAAGTCTTGTGATTATCCTTAGTGTCCTGTACAATTTGTATCTTCATAGGTTCATAGGTTCATACTAGGCTATCCACCCTAGGGCATTTATAAGCCTAGCCAGAGTGTGTGTGGCTTTCGCCACCCCTTGCTATGTGAATATTATGGCCATTTATGATTTACTTTGCTGTGCCTCTGTCTGGACGTGACACAGTGAAGACCCCAGTGTACATCTACGATCATCCATCCACTTGGCAAGATTCCTGTTGAAGAGTGTCAGTGAGGGGCTCTGCCTAACATGGAGTGGGATTCTGTTCCAGGGTGTAGGGAGCCTCAGGGTTATGTATCTGTCCCTCCAGCCCATCCTATTTCATTATGTGTTGAGGTTGACATCTCTCACTCTCACAGCTCCAATGGCTTTGGGTTTTCTGGGGTGGAGCATGTCCATTACTCCTGTGTTGGACATGGCCTTGTACAACAGGCATACAATGCCTCTGTGTAGGCAGTATGTGACTGCATTCAGCTGGGGTGTCTACAGCCAGGCAGCATATGACATATATTTGAGACCCTTTATCCTCTTGGTGAGGTACCTTTGAGGTCTTTCTAACTGCTGCAGGTGTCAGGAAAGTACATCCCAAATGAGGCATTGTACTAGATTATGGGTCTGATAAGAGAACAGTATAGGGGCACAATGATCTCTGTTGACGTAGATGTGAATCCTTTCATGATACGGTGTCCAATATAGACAGTCTTCCTAGCCACGTTGGCAATGTGCGTGTCACATAACAGGTTACTGTCCACATGTGTCCCTAGGTCCCTGATTACTCCTTCCATACATAATGGTTTACAACCTATGTGGTAATTTGTGAGTACCTTGTTTGGTATTTGGTGGGACAGTCATACTGTCCAGTGTCTTCAGGACAGCTGGGTGGGGTTCCTGTGTGTGAGTGTGGTCTTTAGCATGCTACAGACTGTACAGCCGTTTTGCCTACGGTTAGTTGCACATGGGTGGTCTCCGATGCTTCATGCATTGTCAGTTACCTGGACGTATGGGTGTCTGTGCTGAATATGGATACTCCCCCTACTTTCATGTTTTGGTCCAGGTTTTGGGGCCATAACGCATGATATGAGGTATAACCTGGTAGTGCTGGTGTGCTGTCAGGAGGCTTGCTGCAGGTTTCTGTCACTGCACGGACATCAATGTTCTCCATACTGGGGAGGGCCTCGGGAGCATGCATATTGAGGTTTACATGTCTGGCATTGGTCAGCATTACCCTTCTGTTTCTTTCTACTTATGTTTTTTAGGGTGGTGGGTTAGTCTTTTCAGCCTTGCCTACAAAAGGCTCTATGGAGGCGGCAAAAGCCTTATCCAATATCCGGACGCCCAGGGGTAACAGGTGCAAGCCATCCCTGGAACAGCAGCGTGGCTTGTCACGCATGACATCCCAAGCAGACAGACATTGCATCCCCTTGGAATGACACCAGTACCTGTGCCACTTGTTAAAGCTGATCATTCTGTGTTTGTACTGTGGCATCATTCTTGGTGTAGGTAGGATGCTGCAAATGGTCAGTGTCATACCGGCCTGGACTACATAATCGGAGAGCTCATCTATGTCTCTTTTCATGTAGTCCAGGGAGGTACATCTCAGGTCATTCACGCCAGCATGGACAATGACTGCATCATATTTCTACTTGCTTTGGGGTGACCTGCGTACTTGTGTTATGTGGCGTATTGTAGCAGCCTACAGGCAGCTTACTGTACCCTTTCCCTTGTTCAGTCTGATGAGTGGGACAGCAGTGTGTCTGTCTATGGAGTCACCTATTACAACTGTATCAGGCATGTTGTTTCTCCTTCTGGCCTGTGACTGTTTGGCACACCAGCTTTGTGTACTATGTGTTGCATGTGCTATGTTTGGAGGTTGTGGTTGCTTGGGTGTCTGCTTTGGAGGCCTCTGTTGGTGTGGTGTGTTTGTAATTAGGGCCTCTGGGAATGTTTTTCTGTGTTTGTCTTTGGTTTGCAGTTGTGATAGGTCTATGTGGGACTGGGCTTGTGGTGTGTGTGGTTACCTTCTCCTCCTGACTAGTTTTGACAGTACTGAGTTGAGGGAGCTCAGCCTCCGGTTTGGATAAATGGTTGCATCTCTCACATATATTTGTATTTCTCGGGGGGAGTTCAGGGTTGTCTGTGTACTTGGGGTAGGTGTAACATTGCCTCAAGATTCACAGATTCAACTTGTTGTAGCTGGCCTTAGTGAATTGTATGTGTGGACATATTTTATTGCCATACTACTGATCAGTGATTACTTCCCTTTTTATGTTTGCTGTATCATGTAGTAGCTTCCTCATTCTCTTGCATGGTTTGGTAATGGCTGGAGTCCGCCATGCCAGATGCCTGCATGTATGGCATTGTGTCTTGGTTTTATTTGGGATTGCATAATCCAAGCATTCCTGACAGTGTTCATGGAATGCCTGTATAACAGGTTCTGAGGTGTGGCCCATATTTTGCACCTGCACACGGCCTTTAATGGATTCCACATCAGTTTGGAGGAGTGCAACTTTTGCTTTACACATGTTTTTCACTGTGGTTTTCTGGCCAGGGACTGTGGTCAGGATGTGTATATCCAGTGTGATTACTCTATGGTCTGGTCTTACCAATGAGGGATACACTTCTCATCTTGCCATCCAGTACCCATGTTGCTGATTATCACATCCAGTATGCTTACCCCTCTTGTGGGAGTGGTACATTGTTCCTGGGCATTTTGGTTTATGGATTCTAGGAACTTTTGTCCTACAGTGTTGGAGCCAGTATAATTCTCCCAGTCTATGTCTCGGTATTTTCAGTCACACAATATAATGTGGTTTGGAGGGCTTGATATATTCATGTATTCCAACATAGGCCAGGTGCAGTTCCTGGTGTTAGGATGGTAGTCTGTAGAAGGCTATAAACTGGGAGGCATCTTTAGCCACTGTTTCTTGACCATGGCTAGTCCATGCTGCTTCTTGTTGTGGTACCAACATGGGGGTGTGGTTATCCTTGACAATTATTGCTAGTCTCCCTCCTTTTGTAGCTTGTTCCATGTTTTGAGGCTGTACAGCACAGTATGAGGTGTAACCTGGTAGTGTTACGGTGCTGTTGTGAGCCTTGACCCAGTTTTCTATTACAGGACAGATATCAACATTCTCCATAATGGGGGAGTTTAGACTGCATGCATCTTGCTGTTTAGACTTCTGGCTTTGGGTAGCATTACATCTAGGTTCTTATCCCTTGTGATACCTATGGAGGTGGGTTTGTGTTTTGAGCCTTGCCTATTCAGGGCACGCTGTGGGTAACATCAGCCTTTACCAGTATCCATAAGGCCTGGACTGATAGGTGCACGCCACCCCTAGCAGGTGGAGCATCATGTCATGCTCAGCATGTCATCCCAGGCTGTCACACATTGGATCCCCTTTGACTAACTGCAATACTTCAGCCAATTATTGCACTTGATCATCTCATCGTCATATTGTGGCATCATGCTTGGTGAGGGTAGGATGTAAGTCAGGGTCATCAAGTGTGCATATACTACATGGTGTTACATTGCTTAACACATGGCATTCATGCCTCAGGTGGTGCTGCAGGGCTGCCTCTGTTGGATGCACATACTACACTCCCTGTACATGTTTGAGAGCAGGTTATGTCATTTTAGGCATCCCTGTTATTATATGAGTGAGTCAGAGAGGGGTATCATTCCCAGGATTCCTACTGAGCCAGTGTATGTGCTATGCGTTGCCTCTTTGCCAAGGCCAGGGCATACTGGGCATGCCTCCTTCTGCCTACTGGGGCAGGCTCAGGTTGTTCCTCCTCTGAGTCACACTCTGCCTGTGATGGCCTTGGCAATGGTGGGGGGCTGTTTGGCCCGGCCCTATGCTGGTCCTGATGCAGCTGTTTTCGCATGATCATATTATGTAGCATAGCACATACCATGACAATTTGGGTACATGTAGTTGGTGAGTACTGCAAGGCTCCACCAGATGTGTCCAGACACCGGAACCGTGACTTGAGCAGCCCAAACACACGCTCTATTACATTATGTGTTTGTGCGTGTGCCTCATTATGGTGTTCCTGTTCAGGTGTGTGTGCATTTCTGATGGGTGTCATCAGCCACGGCTCCAGTGCATAACCTGCATCCCCCACTAGTTGCCCATGTGGGATGTCCCCATTGGCAAATGTCTGGTACAGCTGCGTCAAATGCCAGATATGGGAATCATGGTAGCTCCCAGGGCAGCGAGCACACACATTCATTATTATGCCCTGGGCATCATACATGACCTGGCAGTTGATGGAGGGGAAGCCCTTGCGGTTAATGTAGGCCCTACCCCACTCACCGGCTGGTGCTTTGATGTGTATGTGCGTGCAGTCTATTGCACCCACTACCTCAGGATATTCTGCTATTTGTTGGAAGAGACACATATTGCTGGCCAATACCTCACGGGCATTGGGGAAATATACATGATCACCGACATGTGCTGACATGGCATCCAGGAACTGGTGCAGTACCCTGGAGGCTGATGCCTGTGATATCACCATCATATCACCAGTTGGTCTCTGGAAGGTACCTGTTTCTAGTATTCTTATGCCAACACATACCTTGGTTTCCACTGGGATGGGTTCTCCTCTGTTGGTTCTGTGTGTGAGGCATGGCCTGCACAGCTCGACAATTTGCTGCAGGAGGTCTCTGTCCACTCTATAGTGCTCTACTATCTCCAGCTCATGTAACCCGTGGTAGGTGACCCTGGGCCTGTACACTCTTCTCTGTCTCCTCACTGTGGGTTTTCTGGCACCATCTGCATTGTCACCACCCTCAGCAAGTAGCCTATGTCTCCTTATGACAGCTATGGCAGCCCCTAGCATTTCTGCTCTGAGTTCAGCTTTTTCAGTTTTCACTTCTAAAAGCTTACTCCTGTCTTGCAGTGTCTCTTGAGAGAAACATCCTGCACTGCTGTTTGCAGAGTTTTAAGTGCTTGGCTGAGCTACTATTCTGCCTATGTAATTGCCTGCTTCTTATTGTTTTCACCTGCTAGCTCCAGCAGTATTCCCTGCTAGCTTCCTACTAATTCTGTTGCTTCCTTTTTCCTTTCTGTTTCCTCAGGGGGGAGCAACGTGCATACCAGCAGAAACATGCTCACAGTGGCTTACACACGCGCACACATGCTTACACAGTTCAGAATCTGCTTATTCGGGTTAAAACGCGCGTGCACACTAGCGCAAACAGTGTTACAAGTCTGCCAACAGGCTCCCACATTCTCAGTCTGCCTTACACGTGCGCACACTGCCCTACTCGAGCTTCATGGCGCGCACACGTGCGCATGCACGCCCAGCAAGAAACTTTGGTGTAAGCAACAGTGTACACCTTCCATTTCTTGACTTTCCCATGCCTATGTTGTTGCACTCCTCTTTCCATGATATGTGTCTGACATCTGTCATGTAACACTGACATCCAATGAACTGCATTTCTTTCTACCATTTCCCCCTGTGATGTCAACTATCTCCTACTCTATTCCTCCCCCTTATGTATCTCTTACACTACTCAGAATGTGCTCATTTGCTATGTGACAGTGGAATTCAGTATCCTAACACTCATTTACATCAGATTGCCTACTAATTCTTAGTTACATGTCTTAGACTCAGCTTCCCCCCTTAGCAACCACTAAACGGTGGCCATGTTGTTTTTGGTCTGCTGGTCCCTGCATTGTAAATCCATGTATTGCATAAAACCCACATTTGTGGGTTTATAACCTTCATTTTTATTTTTTATACAGCGCAGCCCATTTGCGCAGGTCTGCGCTGCATTTAAACATCGCAGAAAAAAAAAAAAGATTTATTTTTCATATTTGCATCGGGGTACCTTGCCAATGGCCACATATTTGGCCATTGGCATGCTGCCTGACACATATGCACCCTTTATTTGGAGCTGACATGGCTCCATTGTGTTTTTTGCAGAAATGTACTCAGTTGTCAACTGAGTACATTTCTGCAGCTAAAACGGCTCTTAAATGGGCTGCTTTGGGCTTCCTGGATCGCTAATCTACCTCATTTGCATGCCTTTGGGCTGCAAGTGAGGTGATTAGCATATCCACGCCCACTCCATGTAAGAGACGTTTTAGCTGGTCTCTTACATGGAATTTAGGGCTGTTCCTGGATCGCGAAGGCTGCATGGAGCCTTATACTACTCTTAGACTCCGTGCAAGCCTTCATGAATCCTGCCCAGTATTAAGCATATGAAAGGCACAAACCACATTATTAATTAAACAAAATGTTCAAAACCATGATATTTGATAAAACTAGCAAAACTATTTATAAGGGGTTCAGAATCACCTTTGGCTTGCGTAACTAGCATAATTAAAGTAAAATGGGCACAAGAAAAGTATATTGAGTATGATAAGAGATTAAAAGGGCATAACAAATACAATAAATGGGCAAATTAAGCTTAAAGAGCAAGGCGGCTGTATGTTTTTTAGTAAAAGACCATGTTTTGGGCATAAACTATTATTTTGCCTTGACTGAAGCCATTCAAAGCATAACTAGAGTTGTATGAAGTATCTCAGAGTGTGCAGAGTGTTTGCAGAGTGTGTGCTTTATTACAATATAATTATTTCAAGGAGTTTGCTGTGTGCAAAATACAGTTATATTACAAAGTGCAGTCAAAGTACAGCCATTACGAAGTTTCTTGTGCTGTGTGCATTTGATTTCAGAAAGCTGCAATTTTGGAGTGTTTCTTACACTGTGCAGAGCTATTTCTCAAAGTACAGTCATTTTGAAAGGTTCACATGCTGTGTACAGTTTATTTGCAAAGTGCATTCATCTCAAAGTGCACTCTAAGCTTTTTCTGCCGTATACAGTTTATTCACAAAGTACAGTCATTTTGAAGTATTTCTTACACTGATAAGAAGTGCTTTCTTAAAGTGAAGTGATTTTAAAGCAAAGTACTGTGATTTCAGAGTGTTCTTGTGCTATGGAGACTTATTTACCAAAGTGTAGTTATTCCAAAGAGCTTATTGTATTACTGGGCATAATTACAAGTACTGGCATAAAGTTCTGGCATATATTTTTGTGTGCATGTTCATACATGATTTCAAGCACCTTCACTACTTTGTGTTGCTATGCCAGAGGCATTTTGCAGATCCAGTCCACTTGTGTTTGATCGTAATATAGCAGAGAATTGGAGAGTATTTAAGCAGGAATACAATAGTTTCATACAAGCAGCTTTTTCTGACAAAGATGCATGTGCAAGGGCATTCATTTTGCTTAATTTAGCTGGGTCAGAAGCTATTGAAAGAGAGCATTCATTTGTATATGCGCCATAAATATATGCAGGAGAGGGGGAATACAATCATTTTGTGGTACTAGCTGAATCAAGGGAAGACCCCAAGTGCTTTTATGTGCTCTAAATGTAAATTTAGAGAAATGTGCAATCCCCAGACAAATGTTACATTAGAGAAGCAATTATTTTAAAAAGAGACCAAAAGCCAGATGAAACTTTTGCAGCTTATATCACTGACTTGACAAATAAAGCTAAAACATACAGATTTGGTGACTTGAAAGATGAGTTAATAAAGGAGAGGCTTATGTGTGGTGTTAATAGTGCTGCAGTGAGAAAGATTTTGCTTTGTGACAGTGATTTAACATTGAGCAAAGCCTTAGAAATTTGTCAAATCTAGATCAAACATAGACAGCATGCAACATGTGTCAAACAGAAACACACCTAAGGCCATGGCAGCAGCAACCCCTGTTAATGTGGCAAGGGAAACCTGGAGCTTTCTAGTAAGTTCCAAGACTAGTTCAGTTAAAGGACCATAGGAGCTGCCTTATGTCAACTGGTGCCCTAGGCAAAACGGCTCCACGGCACCCTCTGCCTCACTACCTGGTGCCTCCATCTTGGTCTACCTACACCAAATAAATACTTGAAAAGTGCCCCTGCTAAAGTGGCACACTAGGCGGCTGCCTAGTTGGCCTATGCCTAAGGCCGGCTATGAGTACAGTATAAGAGTGAGGCAGCAAAACCCAAGTCGAGTCTTATTGTTAACTGTTGCAATTGAGGAGCCAACCATGAGTCTAAAAGAGAGAAGTGCTTAGCATTTGTTCAACAATGCCACAAGTGTAAAAAACAGAATAATTATCAAAGGTTTTATAAATCAAGCAAGCCTCATTTAGTTATTAGGAAAGGACATTAAAAAAAACAAGCTGATCATATAGAGAGCTGCAACCCTACTTTCTATGTAGATGATGTATCAGTGGTCCGTGAAAAGGTTAATGCAGTAGATTTATTGGCAAACAATGAAGTATTTTGTATTGTCCTGATCAATGGTAAACGTACAGAGCTCAAAATAGACACTGGTTCAAAGTGTAACGTAATGTCATACAAAACATTTGCTAAAGTGAGGGCTAGTGACAAGCTTAATTTGAGCAACTGTGCAAAGCTTGTTGCTTATGGAGGTGAAGAGATTCAAACTAAAGGCTCAGTAATGTTTTCATGCTATTTGGCTGGAAACAGTTACAGCTTGCAATTTTATGGACTCCGAAGACCTGTGCAGTCATTATTAGGTCTCAGAGACAGTTTGAGAATGAAACTGCTTTCTTTTACCAAGGAAGTCCATCACATAAGCATGTCCCGGTTCCAGCTTTACTGATGCTATTTTCTCAGAGTATGCTGATGTCTTCAATGACAAGCTAGGCAGACTTCCAGTTGTGTATTCTATGAAGTTAGACCCAGAGGTCAGTCCAGTGGTTAGACCAGTGAGAAGAGTTCCAATAGCTATGCAGGACAAAGTCAAGGTTCAATTAGAAAAAAATGGTGCAGCAAGATGTGATCTGTCTAGTCACAGAATCAACTGAGTAGGTGTTGTCCATGGTAGTCACTCAAAAGTAAAATTCAGATGAAATCAGAATATGCATTGACCCAAGAGATTTGAACAAGGCATTAAAAAGACCTCATTATCCTATGTGTACAGTCAATGAGATTGCAGCTATCATGCCAAATGTCACTATTGTTTCTGTCTTAGATGCAAAGAGTTCATTTTGGCAAGTGATGCTTGATTGCAAATGTTCACTACTGACTACATTCAGTACCCCATTTGGTAGATACAGATTCCTCCGGATGCTTTTTGGGATAAATTCTGCCAGTGAAGTCTTTCAGCATACAATGGAGCAATTTTTTCAAGCTACCCGTGTGCAATAATGGTTGATGATTTACTAGTTGGAGGTAATAGTGAAGCAGAGCATGACAGAAACTTCAGGAAAGTTCTGGACAGGGCACATGAAGTGAATTTAAAGCTCAATCCTCTGAAGTACAAATTCAGATTACCAGAAGTTACTTATGTAGGTCATTTATTTATCAGTACAAGCTTGCAACCAGATCCTTCTAAACAAGCAGCCATTCTTGAGATGCCATCTCCAGACAATGTCCAAGCCTTACAGTGTTTTCTTGGTATGGTTACCTATTTGGGCAAATTTATCCCTGACCTTAGTGAGTTATCATGATCTTTAAAAGAGCTGACATGCAAAAATGCTGCACAGTCATGGTTAGAGAGCATTTGATAACCTTAAACAGCAAACTGCTAATCCATCTACATTAAGATACTATGTTGTCCACAAACCAGTAGCTCTTTCCTGTGATGCTTCAAACTTCGGTCTTGGTGCAGTTATTCTTCAAAAGGGCAGACCTGTTGCCTAAGCATTTAGAACTCTTACCCAATCTGAGATGCAGTATGCTCAAATTGAAAAGTAACTTTTGGCAATTGTGTTCGCATGTTCGAAGTTCCATGATTATATTTATGGCCAAGCAATCCAAATAGAAACTGACCATCAACCTTTAGTTACTAATCTAAAGAAGCCTATGCATTCAGCTCCAGCAAGACTACAAAGAATGATGCTCACATTGCAAAAGTACAATTTCAAAATGGTCTATGCAAAAGGTAAACTTCATTATCTGGCTGATAACGTATCCAGATCGCCCAGAAATACACCAGAACAGCTGGATGCAAAGAATTTTGACTTTAACATCATGGAAGTGCATAGTATTTCTACCATGAGACTTAATGAGCCGAGAGATCATACAAAGACTGACCCAATTTTGCAAAAGCTCAGCCACTTCATCAATGTAGGATGGCTGTCAAAGCAATCCTGTGTACTGCCAGAAGTACAACCTTACTTTCCATAGAGAGATGAGATGCTGATGGAAGATGTTATCATTTTCAAAGGTCCAAAAGTTATTGTTCCTACTTCCTTACAAGATGAATGCATTCAGATTTTGCATCATGGCTACACAGGTTCTGATTCTACCAAAAGAAGGGCGAGAGGACTAGTATTTTGGCCTTCGCTAGCAAAATATATTGATAAAGTGCTTTCTTCTTGTTCAGTGTGCAACAGTACTAAACTGCATTTGCAAAAAGAGCCACTTCATCTAAGCCAAATTCCTGAACTACCCTGGTCAACAGTAGCAACTGACATATTTGAGTGGAACAGTCATCATTACTTAGTGTTGGTAGACTCTTATTCGAATTGGTTTGAGATCGATTTGCTACCTAACCTAAAGTCCCGTGCTGTTATTACTAAGATGAAACATCATTTCTCAGTCCATGGTAGTCCACACAAAGTTATTTCTGATAACGGTTCTCAGTTTACCAGTCAATTTTTCAGAGATTTGCTAAAGAGTGGGGCTTTATCCATGTTACTAGTAGTCCTGAATATCCTCAGTCCAACGGCCTTGCTGAATGTGCTGCACAGAGTGCAAAACAATTACTAGAGAGGTCAAAGTATGACAATACTGATATATTTTTGAATTTACCTAATCTCAGAAATATAACCCGTGGAAATCTACTAGGTTTGTCTACTCAGAGACTTCTGTCTAGATAGACCAGAATAACCTTGCCTATTAGATCTAGTTTGTTTGTGTCTAATGCTAAAAACAACATAGCAATCAAAGCCCATCTTTTTAAAAAGCGTTCTTCTCAATAGTCCAACTATGATAAAATGAGCAGATTTCTTCATCCGTTAAAAGAAGGAGAGACAGTGAGGATGCAAATGCCGAAAGGCTTTGATCGAATCAGTCAAGTGAGAGGTACATGTACTGAGCCGAGATCCTACTTAGTGGAATCTGTGGGTATAGAGTACAGGAGAAACTGCAGACATCTTCTTGTATCAGAAATGATATCGCATCATACCTGTGATACGGACTCTAGATCTCAGAGCAACCCAGACAATGTTTGTACCGAAGACTGTGTCACAGTATCCATTCTCATTCCTGATGAAGTCCCAGATATCCACAAAGTTGAACAATCCTTGATGACATTCCCTGTTGCTAGATCTATTTCTGACTTTTATGTTACAACTTGGACATAGCTGTTTTCTGTGTGTCTAATTTTATATGATTTCATGTCAAATAATTAGTTTTGTATAACTGCATGTCAAAAGATCATTTGTGTAAATTGTAAGTCATTGAATACTGTCATTTCATATAAGGACTATTTCTCAAAGAGGGAGGATGTAGATCAGAGCGTGTGCATGTACCTCCAAGAAGCATTTCCAGATGTAGCACATGCATGTGGATACAGAGCACATGCAGGCAGCAGTGCCATTTTGAGAGAACAGCCAGAGTGTTAACGTGTATAAGTGCAGTAGTCAGTCTGTTTATAAGTTTATTTAAGTTTAAGTTACAAAGCCTCATTTCTGATGTGTTTGTGTGTAATAAAGCTGATTGAACAGAACCCATGAATGTTTGTCTGTTTTATCCTGACCAAATGAGTGACAGCCATCCAGGTTTTGCTTCAGTCATTGGCCAGCTTTCCTCTCAGAGCATGTGTTTTTTCACTGTTTACCAGATACATGATTGGAAGTCATAGGGATTTCATTAGACAAGGAGTGTTGTACAAGACAAAGCTCTAAAACAAAAATGCTAGTTTAGAATTAGAAGGTGGCAGATGAAGAAAGTAGGATATAAAAAAATACACTCACAAAAAGGTACTAATGAATCAAATGAATGAACTGCAGTGGGACAGAGAAAACAAGCAAAGATGTGGAATTAATTATTTGTTGCTGTTTTGATGGAGAAGTAATGGAAATACCAGCATGATGAGATAGGATGTGTGAAAATGCTGCAAAGAGGGATGGCTCAGACTATAAACACGGAGTAGTGGGAGAGAGAAGGGACTTTTGGTGTTGACAGAAAGTCCAAGATCAGACGTGCTGTACCCAAGGCACTCATAATATTGGCTGACATGCTGGTAGATGCTCTTTAGAAGTCATTATCTGAACAGGTTATAGGATTTATGAGTGATTCAACTTTAGAAGGGGTAAACTTAAGAATAACCCCAAGATATGAGTAACAATAAGCCTGGACTGAGTCATGGGGAAAATGATTGAAATGGTACTAAAGGAAAGACTTATCAGTTTCTGAAAAAGGATGCCAGCCAATGCAGGTTTATTGTTAGAAAACTTTTCCAGTTGATACTGACATGATTTTGCATGATTTTCACAAGAAGAGGATGATGGGGATTGGGCCAGCATTTCTTATTAGTACTTCTGGAGAGCTTTCAAAATTTCCCCTCATAAAAAGACTCTTGAGGAAGTTGAATGGCACTGGGAAAAAAAAAAGTTGCTAGAGGTGTGAGGAATAGTTGATGGACAGAGTAAAATGAATTTAAAGAGTTGATATTGGAGGAAAGTATAATGGTATTAGTGCAGGTGAAATTCATTCCTGGAATCAGTACTCTTCAGGAGAAAATTATCTTGTATATTTAGGAAAAAGATCAGATATTTATTGATAATCATATACTAGGATACAAGAATAGAAGATGGAGATCCAACTTAAATAGAGACTGTAAAATAAGCAGCACTTAAAAGTTATTGATGAAAACTGAAGAAAGTTGTTATTCAAAAGTGTAAACATAAAATACATTTTCAAAAGTACACACTCGTTCTAAATTAACTTAAGAAGATTTCTGGCTGCAAAACAAAAGTGAAGCTGTAGAAATCTCTCTGACTGTAGCATGGAAATGGGAAAACAGTTTTTCATATAAAAGGCATATGACAAATAGAATCTGTACCACCATGGAAAGATAAGAGCATATTAACATAAAAACTATGATGGAATGGGACAGACTGAGAAAAGAATGGAGAATGCAGAAAAGAAAAATGAAGTTACAGCTTACTAAGATATGTACGTATATGTGTATGTGAGTGCAAGTATTCAAACCGCCTGCATGTGTGTATGCATGTACACACACACGCACACACACACACACACACACACACACACACACACACACACACACACACACACACACACAGACAAAAGAATGGTTATGTATGCTGTATCAACAATGTTGAAGACTGTCATTTTAAACCTGTGGAATAATCATATTTTTTTTTATTCTGATGGTAAAAGTAAGTTGCTGGTGATGGTCAATTAGCACTTCAGTTCAGCTGTTACTTGGAGGGATAAAATGCCACACAAACACATATATACATATGTGTGTGTTTTGTTTCTACATGTTCTTTTCCCACTGAGACTCCTGAACATAAAGTATCCCCTTGTCAGCAATACCCATCATTTTCTCATCCGGTGTATTGCTCCAATGAGGCTAACAGCTGATTTGAGAGGTCTATCTTATTGGGATTCCTCAGCTGTTATTTGTATGCACATCTGCACCATGAAAAAGAGGGTGTCTTTTATTAGGCTGTTTCCTTTTCTAGTGGTTAGTAAAGTTTACCCACATCATCACAGTGACAATGACCTATCAGATGCAGGTACTCATTTTTCTACACTCCTGAGAGCTACACTTATGGAGTCTTTTATTGTTTATGGCACTGTCTGTTGTAGTGTGGCCCCTTCTTCAAAAAAATTGTGTCTCTGGACAATCCCAGCCCCTCTTCCCTCCCAGAATGGAAATGCCCATCATTTTCTACCAGTTTCAACATCTGCCTGATCTGCTAATCTGTATTGGTGTCCTGGCTTATATTCAGAGATTTATCCCTCTGTGTCCCAGAGCTAGCCAGGTATAAAACTAAATTCATCATCATAAGGAGAAGCCACTTGAATTGTTATTACAGAAGTCTGCAAATAATTGTTGCAACATTCATCAGAAAGCAGTGACTTCAGTATGATTTGAATATTTCAAGTCTGCATGTCACTTACATGAGGATATCTTTAGGATTATGAAAAAATTTAAGACCAGCATGCCCCACTACATCACAATTTAATATCATATAAATATGCATAATTCTAATTGAGGATATCTTGAGTCTTAATTGTATATTATACAAATTAGGAATTGTAGGACTCCTTCATGATGGTGCAGTCCCTGTAAATTATTCAGAAAAAATGCAAACCATCATTAGTGTAAAGATTGGGGTATGTATAAACTAGTTTTGCTCACCATTTTAAACTGTATGGTTAATGGTGTTGTCCTTGCAATGCAATAAAGATCATGCTAACCCTATAATAGTGTGGAGTGAGATCCACATATTTGGCACTCTAAACCTCACATTGCCATTCTATTCCATGGGGACAGTTGTTGTAGATGTCACTGCCTATATTTAACTAAACATCACATTACCCATTATGATAAATAAGGGGGTCTGAATGGAAAGATGAAAAGTCAGCAAGCAAAGGAGAATAGCAGTGCTGAAACTGAATTCATCCTCAAGTCTTGGTAAGTGCCTTCACGAGGTGGACCCTGTTTTTCAAAAATCTTACCTAGGTAACACTGATATGTAGACTGTATTTATATAGCATATATCATGGACAGAAGCAAGTCAAAAACTAAAAAAAGATAGCTGGGTGCACAAGACCCAGGATAAAAAAGTGCTCAATCCTGGCAGGCGCACTGGTGCCATGAGCGGAAAAAATGACAGTGTAGAATCTTCAAAATACGGAAACTTTCCTACAATGTGGCCAGGCCAGGCCCAGGTGGAGTATGCCCCACTCCCTGTTGTAGAGGGAAGTAGCAGTCCACAAAATTCTCAAAAACTGATAGGTCAAAGTAAACCATAAAGACGACAGAGTGGACTATTGAGGATAAGAAGGAATTTCCAGACATAGGACATACAAAAAGATTTAGACATAAATTAGAGGAAAGAAAAATACTTCCACAAGAAAAACTGTCAGAAGCTTCAAATGAAAATGTGTGTTCATTAATACAACAGATTTTTGAAAAACAGTATATAGATCAAGAAACTTTAATCTGTTTGGAAAAAGAATAATCTGAGGAAGTGCAAAAATGTAAACAACAAAACCTAGATATTTTTGAAAAGTATAAAAAAGAAATATGGACATGGAAAAGAAAGAGAGATTTGATATGGTGCAATATATATGCAAAGGGGAAAGCCAGATTAATCAATATAAAGAAGGCAGCCCCAAAGATATTCAAAGGGAAATACAGGCAAAGTCATCCAGATATGGAAAATGTCACAATTAAAAAAATAATATCGCAAAGATGGAATGTAGAAAAGAAGATTAGTAAAGTAGAAGTTAAAAAAAATAGAAGTTGAAGTTAGGGAGTGCCTGCAAAGTGATGTATTTAATGTAGAATGTCTAACGCAGATTACATCACAGCAAGATGGAGTGAGTCCCCAAAGTAAGGAGAAACAGAAAGATGAGAAGACATCTGAAGAAGAAATATGGACATGGGAAAGAAAAAGAGATTTAATATGCTGTAATATTTATGCAAAGGAGAAAGCAGAACTAACCAATACAAAAAGAGCAGCAACAAAGATATCTGAAGAAAAATAAAGGCAAAGGAATCTGGACATGGAAAACTTTACAATACAAAAAATAAGAAGATAAAGAGGAAAAGTAGAAAAAGAGATTAGTAATGGGGAAGCTAAAGAAATAGAAACCAAGCTTATGGAGCACCTGCAAAGTAAAGGATTCAGTGTAGAAAATCTAATTCAGAAAGCAACACAACAGGATAGAGCAATGGATATCCAATTTACGGGGAAACCAGTGGAACAGGAAGTAATTGGTCAGGAGCCATATCAAGATGTTTTGGAGCCTTCCACAGGAAACCAGTATAAATGTTCAGTTGAAGCTAAACAGCAAGGGAAGGAACAGGAAACTGTCAAAACTCTGATGCAGTCAGTGTTGAGGAGTGATAGGCCAGGTGGTTACCATATAACAGAGCAACAGATAGCACAGGATGAAATTGAAGAGAAGGCGCCACAGGAAGATGCTCTAGAACTTTCTATAGAATGCCTGCAGGAAATGAAAAAAAGGGATGTGCCCTCAGCTTGGAAGAAAATGAGCTAAGGGAAGAGTTGCTTGGTTTACTACACACACACACACACACACACACACACACACACACACACACACACACACACACACACATACACACACACACACACACACACACACACACACACACACACACACACACACACACACACACATACACAAGCACACACACACACACACACACACACACACACACACACACACACACACACACACACACATATATATATATATATATTAAGATCAACTAAAGAAATAGACTAAATAGACTGCCGGAGGTCACTAAACCCCAAAAGTTAGAAAGCTGATAAAACAAATGAACACAGTAATTAGGACTGTCAATAGAGATCCATGTGATATAACAGAATTAAACAGGATATGTTACTGTGGAGCTAAATTAATAACTGATAAAGTTCTGCCACAAGAACACAGGGTAGTAAGGGAAAGGAAGAGGAGAAATCGAATACTGTCATGGAAGTATCGAACAGAGAAAACTATAAAGTAATTAAAACAATAAATGTCACTGTTAGAAGACTACAAATGAAGGGCTAGATCAACAAAAATACTAAGAAAGATAGATGTGGTAAAAGTAATACACAGTATTAGAAAAGACCAGGATCTATCATGCACTATCACAAATAAACTAAAAATTTCAGCACAGTCAGAAAAACTTAGAAGATACACAGATAAATATAAAGGAAAAATACTAATTAAACAATTTATTGATGATCCAAAAAAGTTTTGTAGAGAATTGGGAAACCAGGTAAAAGGAAAAAAAGAAGAAATAGATACATTTTGGAGAAGTATCTATGAGGATACTGTGGAACATAACAAACATAAAAGCAGTAAAAGAAAAAATAAGAAGTTTAAAGGTACAGGATATGAAACGGGATGAAGTAGCAGCCAGAAAGATTAAAACAAAGTTAAGAAACGCCTCCAATTGGAAAACCCCAGGCCCAGATGCAGTACCTAACATTTGGTTAAAAGTACTAGCATCTTTGCATGATGATTTAGCATTGAGTACGAACTATTTATATCCGCACCCTAAACAGACACCAATTTGGCTAACAACAGGTAAAACAATGCTCCTACTTATGAGTGAACCTGCAAGCTACCCCCAAAATTATAGACCAATAACTTGCTTCCCAACGACATATAAACTATACACTGGAATTGATGTCGACAGAGTTTATAGTCATTTAGAATAAAAATCAATTATGGCAGTAGAACAATTGGGCAATAAAAGTAAGTCATATGGAACAAAGGATCATTTGTTGTTAAATAAAGTCATAGTGGAGAACTGTAAAAAGGTGAAGAATCTAGGTGTGTCATGGATCGACTACAAAAAAGCATTTGATAGTATCCCACATTCATGGATAAAAAGAGTGCTTAAAAATGTATAAGACACACCCTACACTGATCGACTATATTACAATGACCATGAAGCAGTGGCAGACCACATTTCAATTAAGCCACGATAAAGGACAAATTATTATCCCAGGGATAAAAATTCAAAGGGGGATAGTCCAGGGTGACTCTCTGTCACCATTGCTTTTCTGCTTTGCCCTTAACCCATTAAACTGTCTACTTAACAGCTTATGGCTGTAACTTGGCTGCTAGAAAACAACAAAGTCTAAATATTTCTCATCTTGTCTTTGTTGATGATTTAAAACTGTATAGCTCATCAGATGAGGAACTGAAAGCAAGCTGCAGGTTGTCAAAACATTTTTAGATGATAGAATGTTATTTGGCCTTGATGAATGTGCAAAAGCAACCTTTAAAGCATGAAAATTGCGGCACCAGGAAAACATCAGTTTTAGACAAAAATGTGATATGAAAGAACTTGAGCAAGAGGAAGTGTATAAATATTTGGGAATTGATGAAGGACCTGCAATAAAATACAAGCAAATGCAAATAAAACTTAGTAAGGAATACTTTAGAAGACTTAAATTAATCCTGAAAACAGCATTGACATCTAGGAACAAAATCCAAGCTATAAAGCAATTGCTCTTCCTGGCCTAACTTAAAGTTTTGGAGTGATTGACTGGCCCAAAAATGTGTTGGACAGATTAGATAGTAAAGCAAGAAGGATGCTTCATGCTCACCAAATGATCTGTAAAAATCAGTGCATACCAAGATTATATATTACCCTTTCTGAAGGAGGGATGGTCCTCCTTGAAACTGATTACAAGTATAAATCTGCATTCCTGGGGCTTCACACTTATCTGCTGATCTCACAAGACCAAAACATAGTGAAAGTTTTTAAACATGAGGGGAATAAATCTAAGATGACTTCTCTGCTTAATGTAGAGAAGCATATCAATGTCAAGCAAGAATGGAAATCAAACTGGAAGTAGATAAAAATCAGGCAGCAACTGAATGTGCCAAAAAAAAACAAAACAAAAGAAAGAATATAAGGTGAAGGACCAGATGAAAAGGCAAGAAATGTGGAAAACACATAAATATAGTTGCAAGTATAGAAAACTTCTGGAAGAACCTCATGTTGATCAGGAATGAATGCAGGAATGGTTAAGGTGAGGTGAATTCAAACCAAGAGGTGAAAGGTTAATATTGGAGACCCAAGATAGTGGGCTACATACACGCTGGTCTACAAAGTCCATTGAACATGTGGGAGAAACAGACAAATGTAGGTTTTGTAAAACCAAATTGGAAACATTCACACACCTCATTGCTTGTTTGACATAATAATGGCAATCCCCCCTGCACCCCCCACCCCCCTACTTAAATATACCAACTCCGAGACCGCACTACAGAGGGGAAAAGGATTTATTTCCTCATCCCCACGATCACCCTGCCGGCCAAGAAAAGACGTTCGGCATTCTGAAATTCACTTTTTTTGTACTTCGCTGTTTCAGGACTTCGATGAATATGTATTTGCGAAAGTAAGCTTTCGCGATTTTGATATAGACCTGAAGGAAAGGCATAATAATGTGATGAGACTGCTGCACTGGGGATTGTGCAAACATTATGGTACTGAAGTGGCTGGATAACACTGGAAACATGAGCCACAAAGCGTCATAGAAAATTATGAAGGCTCCATCACATGGGCTCACCAATTACCAACAGTTCAAAAGATAGATGCGAGAAAATCAGATAAAGTGGTCCATGAAAAGAAGACAAAAACACCCAGTGACTACAGTGTCTTCTGTACAGAGAGACACAAAGTCATAAAATATCAGGATTTGCAAGCAGAAATGAAAGTATTGTGGAAGAAGATGCCCAGATACTTCCAATAGTAGTAGGAGCAACTGGTCTTATAAAAAAAGAGTCTACCATTACATGTAACGCCATACAGATTGCAGAAGTAGTCATTACTGGGCACATTGTGGGTGCTGTGAAGAGCACTTTTGGGCGACATCAAAGAATGAAACAATACTAATTTCATGAACTTTAATTGTACTTTGAATCAGGAATGGGGTCCAATCCCATCATGGTATTAGAAACCCAAAAGATTTGGAGGAATTAAAAAAAATAAATAAATACAAGTAAGAAAATTATTTGTAGTGCATAGACTCCAGGTGATGTTGTGACTGCAACAAGTCTGTACTTAGCATCCAGTAAACAGATAATTCACACAATTTTATGAACTTGCATATTTGTTATACAACAAATGCTTAGGTCATTAATTGCATTGAAGATGTTTGCTACAATAATTCTCAGTGTCAAGGATAAAGCCAGAAATAATCAGAGAAAACTACAGGCACAACAGCAGGCATAACTGAGATACAATAAATACTCAGAACTGGAAAATGTTTGTTACTGTGCTTCTCAAACTCTTCATGAGAAAGTCAGAAATAAATGGTCAGCAACAAACATTTAAATTTAGGGACACTACTTTGAAAATACATAAAGAATTTAGAGGAATGTGTTTTTTCTTGAAGAACAAGTCTTTAAATATAATACTTGACATTATTTAATGGCTGTGACCCCTTACATTTTGTTATAAAATTGTTAATATTATGAGGCACTAAGCAACATTTTCAGGCTAACTCTTGATTTTAATGAGGAGTACCCTTACTCCATTTGTATTGATGAGTGACTCCCACCATACTCAGGAAAATACATGGTGATCTGCATATGCAGGAACAGAAAGTAAGTGCATATCATTGATATCACAGATCCACAACTGCCTCTCTGTGCTCCCATTGGCTGTCAGGAAGCACATACCTCTCAAATTCCAAGCATTAAAATCATAGCAGAGGGTCAGAAAGTGTACTAGTTTGTCATTTGTATTTCACAACAGAAGGTATTCATTCCCTTGATTCTATACAGATAGTGATAAGGAAACCTTTGTATAGGTTTAGTTTATTCATTTAATAAGGTATATATCCATAAACTCGTCTAATTTCATAAAGAGCAAAGTCAAAATCATACCATTATGTCTAAATAATAGAAGTGGAGAGGTGTAATCATAGCTAACGAGATGCTCTGACACTGAATGTTATGAAATGTCATTATCTACGTTAAGTCGTTCCATTAGTTTTTGGAATAACATTCAAGGTCAGAGCTCTACATTGAGTGATGCCATTACCTATGCATGGAATTTGTTCAAGAGCATGTCTCTTTCTAAGCGAAGAGTGATGAATAGTCCTGTGGAAAACTTCACAGAGGTACAGCAGTCTTCTGGAATTTGGCTCTGAGTTTTAGATGACACTGAATTCAAGTCTGACTGCAGCGGGCAACAGGCAAACTTGCTTGACATGTGATCATCTGTTTCTTCAGTATTTTAATTTATTCTCACAAAACCACAAAATCTAGGTTCACAGATCCCAAAGTGAAAAAGAAACAATGCATGTTTATAAACTGTATCCATCAAAAATAAACTGAAAAAAAAAATCAGAGCCTACATTTTGCAGTTTATTTTGTATGCATGCAGCAATTTGTTTCTTTTTCTTTTCTCTGGGTAATGGCCTAATTCATGGACTTTATTTATGCATAACCCAGACCATTATTTTTTTTTATTTAATATTTGTTTACTGGGAAAGTCTGACTTGAAATTAAGCCAATTTTCAGTGGAGGCCTGGGATGAAACACTCCAGATGCATGTCTTTGTAACATAGGAGGAAACCAGAGCCCCCAGGAAAACACACACAAATGCAAGGAGGACATGCAACCTCTACACTGTAGGCACCCCAGCTGAGAATTGAACTGGAGAACCTCTTGCTGTGAGGTTAAAATGGTACCGCTGCACCACTGTGCCATGTTGTTATCAAAACAGTTTGTCATATGATATCCAATACACAAAAAAAAACACTTTAAAAACAGAAGAAAGCCTTAACAAAGTAAGTTGCTGGAAAAATCGTAAGGTTACAATTACTGACAAATTAAAAGTCAAGCAAAAAATACTAGAAGTCTAAAAACAAAATCATCTAATTTACAGTTCATGGGCATCAAAGATAGAGTTCTATGGTGAGCAATAACATTCATAATATATTCAAAACCCACTATTTGGTGCAGTGAAAAGACTGGTCCTTTCAAATTTTACCAGTTATTTACTATAAAAATCATGCTACACCTATTATTGGTAATTAGTAACATACCCTTCATGAACACTGCATCTGACTTCATGTAGGGGCAGGGAAATGTTTATTTCATTTAAATTTGACATGGTCACAATTTTATTCTTTTCAATCTCAAAAGGAATCTGTTTCCAGAACAACAAGATAACTTTGGGAAAAAAACTCAAATGTTCTGGGCTTTGTGGCCCTGGGATCTAATTGAGTACCTGCCATTTTTTCACTCTTAATCTAGTAAAAGTGGTGGATTTTACTATGCATGTGCTGCAATACAAATGTCAAGGAGACTGTCAGTAAGACAACTCTGACAGTGACTTAGAACACCGTAGCCCTGGACAGTAAAAGACAATGGTGTTGCCTATGTCCCATAAGAGAAATGATTTATCATGCTTTATTTATTTAAAGTAATTGGGAGCACTGAATAGCTGTGTGAGTAGCTGAGTGTTAACAACTGCCAAGGTGTATTCTATTATGGGAATCATCAAGTATAATGTGAGAACTTTCCTAACTCATTACCTTTAGTGTAAGTTGAAGTGTATTATAACTAAACCTAAACATTTCAGTACTCTGTCCACAGTAGTTACTACATGGGATGTAAAGGAAAGCACATGATCTAGCCATGCTTCTAGATGCCTATGCTGTATAAAATGTCCAGCCTTATTATTGACCCGGGCCATATAACTGTACTGGAATAACACTTTAAAAACGTACTTTGTATAGTCTCAAGGATGAGAATAGCAGACCTGGATAATTTATTGTACTACAACCACTGCAAGACAATAAAAAAATATGTTCTGTGTGCCTCTTTCTACTACCACTGCATTTCTTCTTCCTTTTGAACATGTAAGCCATAAGCATCATATGACATTCATTAAAGGTAGGTAATGGTCAATGTAGTAACCTTTGACCATCACATGTCTACAGTAGTGATGTAATCATGCTATGTTGTGCAACTTAGAAATAAAAGTATGGTGTCTATATCCAAGGAGGTCATTGTTCCACTGTATTTGGCATTCATCAGACCTATCATTGAGTACAATGCCCCCTTTGGTATGTATCTAGCTAGGCACATCCAACAACTGGAACATCCATAAAGATTCTTCACTAAAACAGCACAAGGTATAAAAATATGGTCTTTGTAGACCACCTCAAAGCTCTGTCCCTATGTTTTATCTCCTACAGGCTGTTCAGGAGATGTCTATGCCTGGCATGCAAGGCATTGTCAGACCCCTTGTCATGGACCTCTTGCATATCTGGGAAAATGAACAACACCAGAATTACACGTTATAAAGACTTACACTTTGTTTGTGATATAGTACCTGCTGGAAGGACAGGTATGTAACCCAGACACTACTCCTTCTCTGCAACAGGATCTCTATCCACATGTAGCAGAGTTACTCCCTAACCCAGTTCAAGTGTTACTTGGATAATTGGATGGAGAACAGGAAATTCATCCCTGGTTTGGTACCCATGTCTCTAACAGACATGGGCAGCCTGTAAATCTTTCATCTCCTAGACCACTGCTTATAAGTGGTTCATCTCCCAAGCTCCTGCTTACACTTGACAAGGGTACCAGAACTTATAAAAGATATGGGATTCATTGCTAGGCTTAAAAAGAGCATAGTGGTTGTTAGCCCAGTAAGAACCTATGAGCAGAGAAAATAAAACTAATCCTAAGACAGAACCAGCTTTAAAGTGACAAAATATAGACACTGCAAGTCCAGGTAATATGAAATGTATGGCTGATAAAGAATAAATTAAACCCCTAATGTTTCATCATCAAGCCAAGTATAATTAAGCTCAGTTATTAAATAACTCAAATACTGCTTTCATGTCAACAAAAACAGTACTAGCAAGTATCTCTCATTTCTATATTATTGTAGATGATATGATACTGGTAGCACAAGAAATAACTGACAGTATACTAAACTCATTTCTGAAACCATGCTGTGCAATGAATAGTGGGCTGTACGTGCAGGTAGTTTAAGTACCATCCCATACCTGAACTGATTATTGTAGCATTCAAATCATGGTAAAAAAGGAAACAAGGGGGTCCAGAGAATTAAATATTGTGGGAAAAAATATCCAAGGAATTGTTATGGCTAGGCTTGTACAGGCACTAGGGCTGACAGCCTAGTACCACCCTATGAACCTATGAACCTATGAACAAAAAGAAGAAGTAGAAGAAAGTGGATAGGGCAAAGGTGAAAAGCCAAACAAACACATCATGTAGAGTTTTAATGTGTCATGACTACCACATGATACAGGACCCATGCTATTTTTACTATAGATGCCCATTTTTATGAAGTCTAAGTGCCATGTTCCTAAACTGCTGTGAATATATTTCACGACTGCATGTCTTGTTCATTAGATCCTAACATTTACAAAGACTAAGAGAGGTGCATTGTTTTCTAATGTGAGGTCAGACATTTCTTAACTACTGCCAGAAAGGTCTATAATAGCTGCTGTTGGTAGTTAGGAACACACTTTGGTTTAGGTATTTGGAACAGTATGAGCAAAATGACATAAGAAAATCTAGCTTTTTTGGACTTTTAGTTTGTGGGGAGTGACACAAAAGTTTTAAGGAGGGAAAAGATACTCAGATATGTACTCAAGTATCCAAAATCAGAGAGTGACAGCCTCATCAGTGGGGTGGAACTACTAGAAATTCTTATGGATTCTTTCTAGGGTATAAAAGAGCTAGTTTAAAGTAAACACTTTGAAGATTTTTCTATGCTAGGTTGCCAGATAGGCCCACATTTTACTTCATTATGTCACTATATACATAGCCGCTAGCTTTGCCTGTTTTAGCAACAAAGTTTCAGGAGTTAAGCTCTACATATCCCTAAAATTCTTATGTAGGCGAGGAGGTTTTTACACAGGTGAAGTGCCCCACATTATACCTGACAAAGGAATATGGTACACAAGTAAATATTTTGCAACATAAGAGTAGTAGAATGGCCTAGAACTGTTGCCAGTTAGGCCTTTACGTGATAAAATGTTAAATGTTTTTTCTTCATTTTTTTAATAATTTTTTATTTGGTTTTAAAACAATAAATAAATAAATGATAATACAAAAGAATAACTATTCACATAGGTCCAAATATATTCAATACATCAAATGTATAAATATCAACAACAATTAATATTTTTCAAGCAAGTCTTTAAGATTAGGCCAAGATCTATGTGAATGTGTAATATTAGAAGTGCTCATCTTTACAGTATTCAATTCACTACCACAAACAATTTTTACCATACTAATAAATTCATCACTAGATGGGGTAAATTTACTTTTCCAGTTCTTAGTAACTACTTTTCTGACTATACCAGGAGTAGACCAAAGAACAGGCACTTGAATTTTTGGAATTATCTCAAGAACCAGAGCATTGAATAAAACTAAATATTTAGAAATATTGCATGTAATTGGCAATAGAGTGTGAATTAAGTTATAAATTTCTTTCTAAAAAGAGATGATTTCTTATTCATATACCATATGCATCCAGTCAGCTATTATTTCAGAATCACTTCTTCAGCATTTAATTATTTTTGATTTATACATAATTGTAATTTTATTATGAATGACAAGAGCTCTGTGTAAGAATTTCCAAGTGAAAATTCCCCACTATAATGATGTAGTTTTATCTGAAGATTTTAGCATTATTTTTTGTATTCTTCTGAGAAGTCTTCATTATTAATTTTTGAGGAATAGTTCCAATAGGAATTGTCAAAAAATGTAAAATCTGAATTAAGAATTTTATAAATTTGTGAGAAATACAATTTATTTTTCATTGCATTATTATTGATATCTATTAAGAATTTCAATAATTTGGGGAATTATTTATATAGATTAAATATATTATTAATATCTGTGTTCACAAAGTCTCTAAATATTTGAAAAAATAATCAGTTCTCAGAAACTTGATTGTATTTTGACCTTAAATTTTCAAAGGCATATATATATATATCAGTACCTCTTAAGAATGTATGCCAATAAATTAAGTTATTTTTTTGTCTTAAAAAGCTATGTGGACTAATTATCCAGTTAAAATCAAAGAAAATATTATAAGATTTGACAATGATAATTCAACATTAGTTATGTCAAAGACAAACACGTGTGCCACTTGTTAAAAGCTTAAAAAATTACTAAAGTGCAATTCTTGTTTCCAGCAAAAATAAGGATTCACCTTCCAGAAGGAAAGAAGATTTTTAACACATTGGAAGATGCAATGGACTTTATACAGAAAAATACAATCCTATAAAAACAGTAGAAATGGACTGAATCTATCAACTTATTTGAAGACAAATGCAAAAAAGATGGTTGGTTAATAAAAGAAAAAAAAAGCAGTAAAAAACTGAAGGACTAATTATTTTTTTTATTTTGATTACCATGCATTGCCTGGAGCTCTGGAAAATTTGATATGAACTTTTTGTTTTAGCAATGTTACCAGTGTCTCAGTTATGACCATTCTCACCTCCGAAAACAATTGTCAACAGCAGATGAGGCCTCACCTATGAGGATGATAGGGGCACTGTATTTTATTTATTCTTTTATTTTATTTCAGTTTGATTTTGTTTGCCAGGTTTGCCTGACTGAGTTTAATCAAAAAAAAAAAAACTTTCAGGGAAAGTCCAAGGATAAAAGCTCCAATATAAATCAAACTATGTTAAACAGACATTCAGTAATATACTGTACATTAACAATTACACATCGGCTGCTTATTAGATTACACTTGGAAAAATAAAGTAAACTGTTACAGTACAAAGTATACTTTTGCATTTAGTTCATTTTGAATACTAATCATTTAAAGAGGTGTATTAGTGGGCTTGTCAAATAGATAATCAGATTGGTGACTTGAAATTCAAAGAAATGAAAGTGAAGAATGCTATAAGACAGAAAATGTTATTATTGTTGCTAAGAAGTGGAATATTAAGCAGGTTCAGAAACAATTATATATGACTATCAAAAGGTTTATTTTAGAAAAATAGAGATGGGGTAACAAGCAGTGTCATGTAAATGATGTGTATATCTTAAAGATGCTAGTGAAACTATTCAGGTATTAATGAAGACTGGTTGCAGGGCATAGAATACTGTGTTAATAGAAATGGCATGATGATATGGCAAGTTGAAGATTACAGTGACATTGTTTCTTGGAGAAATACAGATGTAAATGCAGTTACTCGATTGGCGAAGCTGTGATTGTGTTTTAAATTTGTTTCCATTCTAAAAGGAGTTCAGTGGTAGTGGAATGTGGTTCCAAAATGAAGCTGCACTATTTGAATATAGACAACGACCTGCAGTATTGGTTGATTTGGTTATAGCAATTTTCCTCTAGAGCATGACATTCTAATGGTCAAAATAATATTATATTAATACAATAACTGCACAAAAATGCTTAACAAAAATTGGACACTTCCTGTTTCTGGTGGTTTGTTCCCTGATGAGTTTAACTTGTCCAGTTCACTGTGATCAGGCTATGCCTTGCAGTCCCATAACAGATCCTTTTGGATGTATACGGTAGCACAGAGGATGTTAACTTATTCTATGAAACATACACAGCTTCTCAAGAAACTTTCCTTTGGGTGAATTTCAACCTGGCCATAGAAGGTGCAGCAGCATCGATTGGACATGTGGTAACATAAGCAGCTTCCCAGGCAAATCATAGCATAGGTCAATCCAAAGAAGCATGGCCAGCTGAAACACTTGAAAAAATTCTGCAGTTTGAAGGAAATGTATTCTCTTTAAAATGTTACTGCCCATTGTTCTAAGATATATAATATGTTTATAGGTTCATAGGAGATTACTAGGCTAATGGCTTAAGACCCCTTACAAGCCTAGCCAAAATAACTTGATTTTACCCAATATATGGGCCCTAGCAGCAAGATGATGACATGGGTTTGTGCCTGTGACTGAATATGTTGCAGATTGCCTCAGTCCATAAAGGACATAGATGCTGCCTCAGGTGTGAATTTGTGATTCTCCATCCATTTATTTAAATTGCATTTGAAGAGGGCCAGGGAATGGCTCTGCTTAATGTGAATAGGAAGCCTGTTCCAAAAAAGGAGCAGTCTCTGGGTTACATATCTGTCTCTCCAGCATGTTTTGTTTGAGTAGCTGACTAAGTTTATCCCTAGATCAGGAGACCATCATGCTGTTTGACTTGTGGATGTGTAGCAGCTCAGTCAGGGCTGGATTTTTGAGTACCTTGTAATTCAGACATAGGTTACCTCTTAATAGTCAGTAGGAGACAGAGTAAAGGAACACATTGTTCACACCCTGTATTTTCTTTATGAGGAACCTCTGAGGTCACTCCAGCTGCTTTAAGTGCCTAGCAATGTACATGTGAAATGATGCATTGTACTTGATTATTGGTCTAATGAGGGCTTAGTACAATGTAGCTATAATTTCTTGGGATCTGGATGACGTATCTATACTGATAAATTGTGTCAGATAGAAGGACTTCATCACCACTGTGGACACACGGTGGGCAAATTTCAGGCTACTGTCTATCTAGATCTCTCACCTCTATTCTTGGGGGTTTGGTATTGATGTTAAAATCTGCATGGATATTCAATTTCCCAAAGGGTAAGATATTGAACTTTTTTGCATTTAGTTTTAGGCCATGGTTCTTGCACCTATCATTTGTCTGATCTATACCCTCCTGAAAGATATCTACATCACTAGGGGATTCAGTGATTGCCTCCAGCTTGCAGATGTCAACAATCTTTGTCATCCAGATACCTACCACATTAGCCTTGACCTTAGAGAGGTATATTACTAACAGGTTTTGACCCAGCACTGAGCCCTTTGGCATACTACTAGTAACAGGTCTCTTGCTAGATCAGATTCACCCACTTTAACCACATGTGTTCTATCTGTGAGCCAATTGGCTATCCATCTGGTGATGCAGGGATATATGCTCAGTTTTTTCAGTTTATTTATAATACCTAATAAATAAATGCCTTGGTCGGGTTGAGGTAGATGGTATGTACTGTTTTATCCTTATCCACGGCCTTAGTGACTTTCTCAAAGAAATCCATCAGATTCAGTAGGCATGACCTACGTCTGACAAAGCTGAATTGGGTTGGTTCTAGTGTCTGGAGGTTTCATATGTCATTATTTAGCAGGTCCATGAATATTCTTTCCATGGCCTTACATATAAGATGCCTTACATATAAAACTAATCAAACTTATGGGTCATTAATTTCCTGTGTCAGTAGATGGTTCTCCTTTATGCAGAGGGGTGACTGTTGCTGTCCCCCACTCTACTGGGCCAAAGCCAGTCCAGATGCTGTGGTTAAATACAGATCCTAATGGGCCTAACAAGTCCTGTTTTAAGCTACTTAACAGGCAACCTGGTATATCGTCAGGCCCTACTGAAGCTGTGTATTTATCTTTAGACCGCACAGTGGCAACCTGTTCTTGGATGATAATTGGCAGTGGAGTGGTGGAGGGTATTTCTTGGGGGAACACTGGGGGTGATGGAAGGTGAAATTTGAGCTGAATTTGTTGGCTAGTAGATTCGCTATATCTTCTGGATGAGTATAGGTGATGCCATCTATAACTAATTCCACACAATCTTTGGTGTTGCCTTTAAGACTGTGGAAAAGACTGAAAAAATTGTGCACACTATAGATGTGTAATGTTTGTAAATAACTTACCATTGTGTTTAATATTTATTTCCATGCATTGAGGCTGTATATAAACTGTATATTGCACTTTTTCTTGTATGTACTATTAATGTTATGTGGAGCTTTTCTCTCCAGGCCTCTACTGAAAATGGGCTCACCTAGGCCTAGTAGACTTTTCCGGTTAACAAATGCAATAAACAAATAAATAAATAAATGTTGTATGGTTATCCTTAGCTTTGGATGCTATTTTTACCTCAAAGTCTGCTTTAAGAGACTTGACTGGTTCCCCGACTCACTTGTTTAGACTAATGAGGGTCTTTTTGTTGTTTTGTACACATTCCCTCTTACTTTTTGACAGGATTTTCTTTCTTTTGTTTTACAACTTATTAATACACGAGTCCACCAGGGTGGTTTCTTTCTGTGGTTTGACATGGGTTTATTTTAGTCTGGTGCTCCCATTTCTATGCAGTTGTTTACATGGTCATCCAGGTCTTTTGTGCATGCCTCTGCATAGGTTTCTGTGTTTTCTGGACATGATGGATCTTAGAAACTAGCTATATCATCCTTTAATATGGAGTAGTTTAGCTTAGAGAAGTTCTTAAAGATATTGGGTTAGGTGAGGGGACTAGTTTTATCTTTATTTCAAGGGAGATCACTTTGTGATCTGATCTTACCACTAAGAACATCACATGGGTAGAGATGCAGTGCTTTTCCATATTTGTGAATACCCGATCTGGGATATTTGTTCCCATATTGTGAGTTTTTCCTGGGCATTTGAATTTACAAATTCAAGAAATCTTTGGCCCTGCATGGTAGTGGCCATGTATACCTCTCAAATGGAGGGGTAGTTAAAATCACTCATGAGTATGGTATTGGGCTGGATGGTGAGTGATTCTAGTAACTTCAGGTATGATGCATGGGTTTCCTGTTTCATGTTGGGGGACATGTACCTAGCAAGAATATGGTAATGAATTTTTCCCATGCTTAGTTGGACATGGAGTAGATCAAGTATGTCATACTGTATGACCAGCTTTGAGGTGTGCTTATCCTTTTTATAGATAGATACACCTCCACCTTTTGCTCTTTCATGTTCAGTGGGTGGTCAGAATGTATAAAGGGCATTATAACTATGCACTGCCAGAGTGCTTTGCATGGCTTTGAACTATGTTTCATTAACTCCACAGACATCAACATTTTCCAGAGTGAGGAGAGCTTCTTGGGTAGTGTAGGTTCTTGTTGAGATTCCTAGCATTGAGTAGTAACATGTCCTGAGTAGCTTTTTTATGTTGGACGTTTTTTTTCTGTTTGGCAATGCCTAAGAAAGCCACTATAGAGGTAGATGATGTTTTGGCCAATATCCAAAAACCTAGAGGTGACAGGTGAAGACCATCCCTGGCAAAGCAGTGTGACCTTTCAACCATATCTTCTCAGGCTGACAAGTATTGGACCCCTTTGCAATGGCACCAGTAGCTAAGCCAATTGTGAAAGCCAATCATTTTCTGATGGTATTGTGGCATCATCCTTGGAGATGGTAGAAAGCTGCTCAGTACTAGGCTCATACCTACCTGTGACTCACATTCTTTGAGCTCAATCTTATCTCTATTCATATATTCCAAGGAGGTATGTTATAATAAGGTAAGGCAAACCTAAACAGTCCTAACTAAATGCATAACTGCGGCTCACCATATAAACTAGTTGCCCTGCAAGTAATGTGGGACTGAGGAAAATTCTGAGGTGTTTTTTATTGGGAAATTTCAACTTCTAGTGATTACATATATACAAGGCACCAGTAACCACTGCTGTGTGAAGAGCAGCCAGGTAAGCACACAATGAGCTTTTCACCAGGAATTTCCAGCTCAGATATGTGAAATCAGCCCTCCTACCACAAGAATGCAAACTTTGACCCTGTTAATGTAAAATGACTGGGTTGGAGCCCAAGTGTTAAGGAACCACAAGCAGATGGGTAATACTAACTATGAAACACTAGATATACAATGTATTTTAGTGCAAAACAGCAGCCCTTATAGCAGATTTTAAATGCAAATTCAAACTTTAAAGAAGTGGAAAAAAAACAACAAATAACACAGTAAGCTTTCACAGTATAATGTAAGTAAGCATTGCAAGTACAAAATGATACTTAGTTTTGTTTGTCTTGCCAAGGATGGCTTCAGATGTTAGAAACATTTCTCAAAGTTTCTGATGTCATCACCAAGTGATGAGCAGCTCTGGATAAATAAGCCAAGACTTGTGCATACGCATGTGCAGCAAAGTTTTACAGGTAGTTTTCCAGTAACAAAACTGACTTCCAAGACATGGATAGGGAAATAATATAAATGAGATAAAAAACCTTTGAGAGCAATTTTTTTTATGTTTCCCAGTTCCTGTCAATCAATCATGGCATGGCCATCATCCATGTAGTCATGATGTATTTTTTTTTTACTATGAGGCCTAACCTCTCTCACCAGTGGCTGATGTGCAGAATCATACTGAGACTGCCTGTTATATCCTTCCTTTTGAGGATGAGTGTTCCCATATGGAATGCCAAGCAGATGTGGCTTGTTATAGTAAGACATATCCCTGTTATATACCCTGTATGTCTTGCTCCTCTGTCTCCACTAGATACCAGCACTTTAACTTGTCAGACTACCTCCCTGTTCCCAGAAGGGATGAGCCACTATCACCCACTCATTCCACCCTTCCTCATTATCTCCTCCAGTGCCTGAGTCAAGGCTTTATCCTTCAAGCAATTATTTTGACATGGGCCAGTTGCTTCAGAACAGATGAATTAATGTGGACCAGTAATCTGAGAGATTTAAAGTTACACCATCTACTTCTATCTATAATATTTAACCAAATAAAAGAACCTGCAGTACAGTTTCAAAAGTCATCTGATATTTTGACATCTTTGTCCAAGTCAATGGATAAGTGTTACACATTGATATGACTGAAAAAACATCCGGTTTAGAGGTGCTCATCTTATAACCTAAAAGGAAGTCAAACCATTCATTGGCTGACCAAATCAGTGCTAATGTTACCTATGCAGTACTCATGAACAAGAGAAAATGTATGGATTCCCTGCCACGTGGGAGAAGATCTGTGACAGATGTAAGGACATACAACAACTTTTAAATGCCAATAGCAAAGACGACAGAGCAACATATACAGGTCAAACTCCTCTGTAAAATAAATAGCCAATTTATTAAAAATTATAATATTAAAATTAGTCTCATTCTAGGCTATCCAAACCATTTATGCTTTATTGTTGAGGCCAGCACTAGGAAATGTTTGGCAACTGAATTTTCCAAAATGACTATATAGAGTTTTTCTTAAAGAACTCCATTGAGGAGCATCACTATAAGAATAGATTACAACTTTTGGGTTTACCCATCTTATGTGTTTACTTTCCCAGATAGAATTTTTATCAGCTGTGTCCTTGTCATTATGAAGACCAAAGCTGATCTTCCACCAGCATTGTATTGAAGCTTTCTTAGTGTAAAAAGCAGATGTTCCCAGCAGACATTGTCAGAGGTTTTTGCTATGAACCGTGCTTCACTTTCCATATCTACCTAAATGATTTTGTCTGCTTAGCTCTTTTCAGTCACTGACTGTTGTTTTTTTCTTTTTTTTTCAGAGATCTTCATTCAAAACAATGACAATGATCTAACTGTTATCCAGGTTGCTACCTCCAAATCTAAATGCAAGTTTTTTTCCACATTTCATCTTTTACATCCCTTTTTATTAAAGGAGACCAAGGTCTGATAGCATATAAGAGAGGAGGGAAAAGGTGAAGACATTCATCAAACTGAATTTTCAAAGAAAGTAACAAGTCTAGCTATTTCAAATTAAATTTCTGAGGAGGATGCTATTGTTTAAAACAATGACCAAAAAAAGGTTAAAGACTTGTTTTCAGAAGTGCCATCATTCTCCATGCTGACCTTGTTCCTAAGAGAAGAAAATATTTCAGCAGGACATTCAGAGTTATTCATGCCTATGATCATGTGGGATCCAGACATTCCAATTGTGCATTAACCTAGAATTTCGATAGTGTTTTGTGAATTTAGTCCCTTTGTATTTATATCTAATATGGTTGCAATCTTATAGTAGTCTTATTATGATTATAGGGATTTTGTAGATGAGAACTTCAATATGGGTCCTGAAACCTCAATGAAAAAGTACAGATGTTAGACTGTGAATAATAGGCAGAAACATGAACTTTTGAAAAGGACCAAAAAGATTCAAGAGGGTGAAAGAAAAATACAGAATAGCATTCTCTTTTCTCTGACTTTTCCAGAAAGAGGAGGCCTTTCATAAAATGTAACTCAACTCTCATGTTCAGATCGTGTACAATCTTCAATTTTTGGAAATATTAAATTTTATAGGACATTTTTTTCATTTGGGCTATAGAAAATCAATCTTCTTTCAAGAGGAGGAATAGAGAAATGAGGAAAATCTAACATGCAAAGTGCAAATGTTTTACCACACTTTTAACAATAACTTCAAAACAACGTCCACGATTCATGAACACTGCACATTTTGGAACGATCATGTACATGGTGAGCCAGGTGTTTACAACTCAGAAAACAGTAGTAAATGTCATGATCACCTGGAAAACAAGGGATAGCAGAATTATGTGCTAAAGACCATATAATGAGCCATGCTGTATACTAATAAAGGAAAAAGATATAGTGGAAACACTCAGAAATGTATAAAACACACACAAACACATTGCACTCACTTTAGGACTGAAGTCAATCATAACCTTGAATACAGCCATAGGAAAACTTTAAAAATGTTAGGTGCTGCCACAACCATTGTAATCCTGGATCTGTAATACGTTCTTATAGAAGGTGCTGCTGCTGAAGTTGCCAGAAGTCACCCTTGAAGTCATAGAGTTTTCAGACTATGTATGACATACCATAAGCTCCATGAAAGTGAAATACTAGACTGTTACAGAGTAGACAAGAGCATTATACAAGAAATAGCATACACCAGCATTTGAAGCTTCATGAAAATCATGATGAACCTATCCCGTTGGATACTTAGGTATATGAAACTTTACATATTTTAGCTACAGATACCTTTCAGTGAACTACAGGGGACACACTGTGGGTTCACAGGCTTCTGCTTAAAGAATACACCAACAGTTCCTCAATGCAATGCTTCAACATGTGGGGAGCATATATGATTTCTACTTACTCCAGAGGAAAGAGCTAGCACCATGCAAAATGTCTATGCCATTACCAATTTTCCTGGGATACTGGGGAACATTGACTGTATCTAAGTTAAAATAAAGGCCCCAACTGTTGAACTGGGAGGTAGAGAACCACAATGGGTATTAATCCATCCACTTTGAGGTGGTCTGTATTGTACAAGATGTCATCTACAATATGTGTGCAGGCTACCCAGACAATTTCCATAACTCCCACATAAGGCACACATGTAACCTCTATCAAAGGTTTGCAAGGTGCAAGGAGTGACTTCCCACAGGGAAATCTAGTGGGGGTGGGGATGCTGGACATGCCATAGAACCTTCACTCATGATTCCTAAGAGAACCCCACGCCACCCCACTGAACAAGATTACAACAATGAACATGCACAGGCTAGAAACATCATACAGCATGTCCTTCAGCTGCTCAAGTCATGGTTCTACTGTCTGCATACATCTGGATGTGCCCTGCAAATCACCCTGCCACCTCTGCAGTGATAGGCGTGTTTGTGCCATCTTACATAATATTATACTTAGAAGACAGCTGAAGCAAGGTAACCCTGTACAGGGACCACAGTTCCCAGCACCACAGCCATTGACAGCTGACACAGATGAGGGGTCAAATGGAGAGACAGTAGCAGGGAATGACCATATAAATGGAGGTGGGTACAATTTTCCATAGCTCTGGCTAAGAGGTAGCAAATTGCACATACTACTACTTAATTAACATAACAGCTCATCAGATAAAATTAGTAAAAGTGATACATACAACCAAACCAGATTTTACTTACCCATGCATGGGCAGGCTTCTGTCAGCATCAGACATAGGCAACTCCAAGCTAGGACGCTCTCTTCTGCAGTCTCAAAGATATGTGATCAATTTGTCAAAAATAAATACTGAAATACACACACAGAGGAAACATACAAAATGATGATGCCTACACAAGAATATAATAATGCAAACTGACATACTCACCAAATACAGACATTACCACTGATGCATTCAAACAAAGCAGACTGTGCTTATCTATGAATTGCCTATCCATTATGTCATCAGATATAAGATGTCCATATCAGACACCCTTCCAAAGGGCTGGTCACTCCAAGCACCATCTGCACAGATGGATTTGCTAGATATCCTTTACAAGTATGACTACAGAACATAAGCATAGCTAAGACACAAAAATGTTTCAGTTATATACAAGAAAAAAAATGAAATTGCTAAGCCATGTATTACCTGGTCACTCTGTTTATCAGACATAATCAGCCCAATTCAGACACCCCCTCCACAGGCCAGTGTACTTTCAGGATTATCTGCATAAGTGAATGACCAAGCTATCCTTCACAAATTCTACTACAAGAGCTACTACTACTACTATTACTACTACTACAGGACATATGTAGACAACACAAATTAAAACTGATTAAGTATACATAGGAAAAGAAGACTTTGACTACCCATGCATTGGTTGTCCACTCTGTGTAGCAGACATTGGAATCCCTAAGTCACATACTGTCTAAAGACATAGTGTTAAAAATCACATGAAATACTGAAATTAAGATTGATGAGCACACACATACAAATAAAGGAAAACAAACTCTAAACTAAGCTTCGCTATATTCCTGACTGAATATAGGAGAATTACTATTCCCTAATAACTTAATTGATAGAGCAAGGCACAATGAAATATATGAGCAGCCTTTCTAGTCAGGTTCACCAAAACAGAATACTCAATACTCAGAGATTACTCCCTGTAAAATATAATATCCAATATAGCTTGCAGAATGGCATCATCTGGTTACCTGACTCTAGGTTCTGACAGTATCCCCCTTTGAAGCTGAGACAGGAATTTAGCATGGACAGCTACAATACACATCTAAATGTTTATGGCAATGCCTGTGGCTTCTCCTCTTTTTACTGAGCTAATGAACAAAGTATCTTCCAGACGCACAGTCTTCAGTCCTATTCAGCACTATGGGGTACATTTTTAATGGTTTAACAGCTTATTTACATTTCCCTTATTTTTCTTAAAGTAAGCTAGCTAGTTAACCTCTGCTGTCCCAGTATCCTCTATTAAAAACATGTACATTTAATTCAGTTACAATAATACATGTACATTTCTTTTCATTCCAGCAGGGTGCACTGTTGATACATTTTAACACAAGCAAACTTCACAAATACATTTTTGGTATAAGCATCTGTACAAATAAGTTTGATATACAAATGACATATAATTATTTACAAAATTCCAGCTAGCTGTACTGGCACAAGTCATACATCCACTACCCTACTTCTCCTGGCACAGCTGGCAATACTTCCTATCATCGCATCAGGGAAAAGTCATAATAATTTGCACAGAGCGCATGTGTGCCTGCGTGTGCTGGGAGAGGGGTGTTACAGGAGAGCACATCTTACACAGGGGACATATGTGAGTCTGAGAGCTGAATTAATAGCAAGTATGCACTCTCAGGGCCCACGTGTGAGGAAGCCCATGGTGAAGTGTGTGTATGTGTATGTGTGTGTGTGTGTGTGTGTGTGTGTGTGTGTGTGTGTGTGTGTGTGTGTGTTTGTGTATGAGGTCATGGCCATTGTCAGGTGTACTGTGTATGTTTCATGAAAAAGACATGGTATTTGTGCCACTGTTACGTCCTGTCATATCTGACAGGTGTGAGCCATAGATAGAAGAGGATGAAGTTCATCATGGATGTCCCCACCAACATTAACTGCCTCTGCCAGGATTTTCACTGCTTCTTCCATGACTGGCTAAAAGTAGGAGTGCTACCTGAGCATGAATTACATCTGCTAGTTGAAGTGTCATAATGACCACATCCAACATCACTACCATGTGGCTTACCTTAACTGTGTATAGACCCATCCTCCACCAATGTAGCAGTGGAAGTTCTAACACTGCAGGTGCAGGGTTTAGCATGTCCATAGTCATATCGGCTGACATCTGATAATGTACTGGCAGACCAGCCTCATAGATGGTACCCCTCCCCCAACAGATGATTGTGACCAGACACTGCATGATCCAATGTAGCATTCTTTCTATCCAAAGAGTCACATGCATCATTCATACAGCCACATACATCAAAATGCATGACACGCAGTAGTCTTTCATTTTCTTCTGAGGCTCTTGTGGAACTAATCTGTGCCTCCAAAATGGCCCTACACATTTGTTGGTTGGCAGCTGCTGGCACACCAACTTCACTGGAAGGTAAGCATACCTTCTCTAAGCTCCTCAACTGACACCCCCGTATGGTACCTCCCACACATGATGGGTAAGGGGAGATTCCACCATCTCCACACATGGGGCTATCAACTACCCTGATCAATCATTTCCCCATCAACCTGTCCATTCTCAGATAGTTATGTGTCATGGGTATGTGAAAACATACTGACTGTTTCCATACTGTAGGAAGGGGGATGTGTGGTGCACACTCCCTGTGTTCAACATAATCCACACAGCCACAGACTGTACCTGTTCATCACCACCATCATCACCAGTGGATAAGGTTCCTCCAACCTCAGATGGACATAGGTGCACAGTGCTGGTGCCAGATAATGCTTCGTCTATGAATTCACCAAAATATATATATATAAGCATAATACCTTGTCAAAATACAATAACCACACATTCAAATGCTATATTTTCGGTGATTACTAAACATAAATAATACATACAAGCATGCCCATGCCATGTACAGTTCTGTCTCAGTGTCAAATGTTCCTAGACACAATAGTTGACAGAGGTAATATAAGCATACATATGACTATCAGTTGTAAAAGAAGACATAATAATATTTGAATGGCATACCAGGAGAGTCAATAGTAGAAATCCTCCTGTGATGCCCCATCTCTTCTCCAACATCCAGCACTGTGCAGTGAAACCCCTTCAAGTTGTCTGGATCTCTTACTGATGACAGGAACTCCTTCACCTTCATAAGTGCCGATTCCATAGATTGCCCACCACCAGAAGCCCTTTTCTCCTGTGCCACAGCTTGTCACCTGAGATTGCTGTTGTGAATCATGTCATTGGCCCTATGTCTGACACTTATATATGGCTTGACTAGCAACAGCACTGAAATACTTGACCACCTGCTTCCAGACATGGTCATGGAAGAGATATAGGCCCTGTATTATGACCTCATTCTCAGCATCTTAGAAAGGAGGCATCCATGAGGAATCATATGGCTGTTGTGATGGAATAAAAAATGGATATCACAACATAACTAACACATTCCCAGTACTACAGACACATTATAGTTATTAAAATATATGTCAATATGCAGTCTGTGAGTAGAGTAGGCATGGGTTAACAAAAACATACCTATACCCTAAAAATGCACCCTGAAATAAAAACAAGAGTCTAAACAACAAAACGCAAGTTCCCCATCAAAAAACTGAACATAGGTATAAACTATGGGAATAGAAGCAGCACTGTAATCTCCAGATGAACTCACCAACTAAACAAATACTGAAAACTACCAGCAGAACCAAATACAGGAATAAACGTATAACAAGCAGACAAACACCATACACAGAGCAACAATATGGTGAATGCAAGAACAGCTTACTTAAATCAATCAGTGACAAAACAGTTTTGCACACTTCTTACACAAAATCGCAGTGGCACGTATCAACAGATATGCCTGTCTAAAAGATGCATGTTTAAACTTTTTGCATATGAGAATAATACTAAATAGTGTGTTGTCTATGAGTGTGTGTGTGTGTGTGTGTGTGTGTGTGTGTGCGTGTGCTGCCTGACCCCATGAAATTCATTTGGCATTACTTCAACAGTTTTCAGTGAAACACTGCAGATAGACAACACACCACAAATATTTATCAGCATAGCAAAAATGAGCAGTTGAGTGGAAGAAGACATATCTTGCAATATTTTCTGAGAGTATTTTCTTTAATTCTATAGTGAAAATGTTGAGAGTACTAGGTTAGGCAGCACTTGGGAAACAAGCAATCTTCCTTGTCATGATGGAAGATAAATAGCCCACAGTGCACTTATAAGGTACAAATAAACCCACCTGGACCCATGGAATATGTTAAGTAGTTCTCAGTTAATTTGCTTTACATCATTACTCAATTTGCATGATGCGCTATGGAGATAAACATGGTACTGGATTTTACACCATGACATGTGTACCCCTAAGCAGTACAAGACTGGTGATTAAGACTTTTGTCTAGCTAATGCCTTACAAGTGTCATTAGCATTAGTGGTCAGTCAATGTTATGTTAAAGATCCATCCTGATGAAAATCCTACTTTGAAAGGGTGAGTCAAACAGGCAGCTCTTCCAAATAAGTTTAAGTTGTACTCAAGTTGAAATGTGACTGAACTTTGATCCACATATTGTCCACATCATCTAAAATTTATGTAAGGTGGCTGTGCACATCTGAGACATGGACTGAAGGTGCCTAACAATGGGTATGATATCCACAACAATGCAAATGTGCTTAGATATGAAGCATATAATACACCCTGAATACAATGGAGTATATATTTATACCAGGCTTTACAACATTCCTTGAGTAAAGGTAATACAATGAAGCAATGCACAAGAATAGTAGTAGTAAGTCTGCCATGCAGAAAGTGTTTCTACTCTCACATCTCTAATAATCCTACCAAGACAAGTGCACTGTGTAAGCAAATATAGCAAACGTCTGTCAGCACTCTCTAGGGAAACATAGTTGCTCACTGCAGAAGTAAAATGACCTGAACATGTACTTGTATTTTGATTTGTACTTAACTGTTCATGTGATGCACTATCTACCTGATGTCAGTGTTCCACTGCAATGCTATAACTGCATTGTTCAGCTCTTGTAAAGATGTTGTCTAACTCAAGTTGTGATAATTTTTGTACACATTTTACTTGTTGAAACCCACAAAGTTGACAAATCACTGCATTTAATGTTATGCTCTTTTTTTCTCTTTATCCTTTGCTTGACATTTGGCATTGAGCATTGGTGCTGTTCATCAATGTCCCTTAGGGAATGATAGCTGCCATCCTATGGCAAAAACTCAAAAATGTATTTAGTCTTCAGTCATGCAAATTAGACTGCTGTTGGTATGTCACATTTAATTAATGTACTGGACATTACTGAATTCAGAAAAGTACTTTATTTGGTCTGTTTTAGTGGCTATTTGTATTAATGAAGTTTGTACTAAATGAAAGCACAATAGGTGCAGGGTTTGATTCCATATAATGGAATACTACATCCATACATTCACACACTTGTGCCATAATAAATGTGATCAGTCCAGGAATGGCCAGTGCACTAATATTAGTAATAAAGCACTTGCTTGCATATGTTGTGGAATAAATAGTACACATGCAATATATGTGTGTACATATATATATTTATATATACTGATCAGAACACATGGCCAAGTGTTACTACCATGTTTCTCACCTAAAATGGACAGTGCAGAAGTAAAAATACATTTGATTCTATTGTGCATATGGAGTTCCCCATGGTGTCCATTGCTGTGCACAGGCTGGTACACATGAGTTCTGACTGGGCACCAACTCTCTGGCCTATAAAGGTGAAAACAGGATGTCCTTATCTGATCAGAGAATAATTATAGATCCTGTTCACCACCTCATTATTGTTAAGTTTGACCCGGATAACCAAGCAGTACACTTACATGACATGGCAACAGACTCTGGTCTTCATTATTGTTTTTTTGGGCGGGCTTGTTGTTTTTGTTTATTGTTTTTCCTTTTTTTTTTGTACCCTCTGCAGAGATTGAAGGAAACTGAGAGGCATATCTGGAGAGTCTGTGACATCTCAGAAAGGCACACAGTAAGCATGGGTTTAGGTACCATTAATTGTCATGTCAGAACAGCACTGGTCTGAACAATAAGTTACCAGGTATCTGAACATCAGGCCATAAATGGTTGTCAGGTGCAACCCTAGATAACAGAAACTATGTCTGATGTGCATTTTACAATTCAATATCAACTACTAGTAGTCATACCTTAGAATAACATGTAGTCAGACCCAATACACATTTAATTAACTGTTATGCATAAATCATTTGTAAATTAATTATATGTTTTGTAGAATGTTCTTATTGTGAGAGCAAGAAATATCATACCATCAGTTGGGCTTCACACATTCATCTGAGGATGTAAACAATGTTAAAAATGTATGAAGCATATATAATGACTGTGACATATTAGCATTGTACAATATTTATGATATTTTTCCTTTTTTGCCTCTCCCTCACCCTCTTACTCACTGTCACGTCTATTTTTTTTTAATCTTTCCATGTATTGCAATATTCACAACTACTTCATCACAAGCACCAGCAGAGGGAGCTAGGCCAGCCAGAGCAGCTCAGACCTGTATTCATTCACAGGTGGTTGCATCCGCACCATCATTGGAAGCAGAGGCACTCAGCACTTCTGTGCCACAATCTGGCATGATTGCCTCCACAACACCTGCAGTTATCTGTATCACTATGGCAAGAACTCAAAAAATAATTACACATGCACTGATACTTTGTCATAGTTCACACAAATAAGCTTGACACCATTGTACTTCAGTAAGCAATTCTGACAGAATGAAAGTAATGTTAGTAGCCTCCGCGAATTGCATATGCTTTATTGACTTATTGTATACCTGATGTGAAGGGTTTATTTCAATGCACTCATTGTACTGCAGTATCCCACAAATGTGGAATTCCTACTGTCACAATGTGCTTCATTCAGCATTTGCAATTAAAAACATAATAGTGCAGTTCTACCAAGGAGTGTGCTAGTAATATTAGTTGCATGTATGCTTTGTTATTGTCCTGCACATTGTACAGTGAATTTTCAGTGATGCACACATAAACACAAGACTTACTTGCAATAATTTATTCAGCAGTTTTTTTTTCAAGATAACAAACAGGACTGTATGGGTGGCACTCTGCTGTGTAACAGCTGTCATTATCACCAAACACCTTCCTGTATAGTGTCTCTAATGTCACCTTTGTGATTCCCATTATGCACAATGTCTTCACCTATATCTTGAAACACACATGAGAGCACAAGTCCTTTTGTGACTTCTCCTGTTGCAGCATTGCTGTGGAACATATCAGTTAGTCCATCTTGAATTCTATTCAAGTAATGTATAGTTAATATCAGTCTTACATGCTTATGTATCATGTCCTACCATGACAAGTCATGTGAAGTAGCATCTGTATCACTTCACAGACATAAACATAAGACTTTTGAATACTTCAGCAAGTTACTCTACCTACTAACACAGTTGTGCAATTCTTGGCAATGATCAGTACTACTACCCATACTTAGGTAAAGGTAACAGTTACTTTTTATCCTATGGCAAAAAATGAGCAGAATGTGCCTTTGGCTGGTTTAGCATAGTGCTCCTTGCACTAATATACTTAACCCCATTGTGCAATGGAAAACAATGCTGGTATCAGTACAAGAAGACAATTGTTTAAGTTTAACAGGCTCAATGGTTTAACGTACTTCTGATGTGATATTGAAATTATCAGTAGGTTATGCTGTGGATGCTGATCCATATATTGCTGGTGTCTGTTTAACAAAGCAAATTGTCCATTCTTCCAAAAATGTGTCATTCTTCCTTCAACTGTGTGCTTTCTGACAAGTGTAGCATGACTTATACTGTGGTGTCAACAACTAGTCCACAGGTCTAGAAAGTATTGACTTTAGGTATGCAGGTGTTCAAATCCAACAGTGTGTACTAATATGAGTTTGTAAGAAAATAATAACAGGCATGACTGGCATACTCAACATATATTGTAAGTAAAAATCCAATTTGGGGTAACATTTACACAGGTAGAGGATTTTGATCTCTCAAGTGTTGTAATCCATTTTAAAGGATGCCATGTGTATTCTAACACCTTGATCATGTTGAGCTTTCAGTTGTGTGATTTCAGATACTTGTGCTGTAACTTCTGTAGTATAAGCAGCTATGGTGCAGGTGCCATGACTGCTGAGTTACACAGGCAAGTGTTCACATCCAGCAGTGTTTACCTTGTACGAGTGTGTAAAAAAAGAAAAGACATTGCTTGCACAGAGAACTGGCTTAGTCAACATATGTGATGTTTGATATTTTCTTGCTATATGATGATTGAAGGAGTTTGATCCCCTGTACATCTTTGTAAGCATACCCAGTTTAACAATATACATTTTCTATCCTTCATTGCATGACTATTAACACAAAGCAGCATCACTATTAATCAGTAAGGAATAGCTATTCTCATTTCTCATTCTCTTGGAAAAACAGCTGAGAATTTGCTTTTGTCTGCATGCATCTGCTGACCATTGTGCAGCCACTGCAATATGAAGTTGGAGAAAAATACAGGGTTATAATACATGTAGACAGTCAGATGAGAAAAATGGATCGAAGTAAGGAAGTGACTGAAGAAGGGGGACTATGGAGGTGTAAGGGATTAATAGTTAATCATGGGGATGAGCAAGAAGAGAGACAGATTTTGGTTAAGAAGCCTTTTAGTGTGGTTTTAAAGGACTGAAGGGTGGGTATTGACCTGATGGATAAAGGTAGGGAGTTCCAGCCTTAGTAATTTGGTATAAGTACAAATCATGTCCAGCAGATTTAATAGGTTTGAGGACAGAGAGGAATTTTTGGTCATTGGATCATAATGACTGAGTGGGAACATAATTGCATATAATGATATTTATTGCTGGACTAGCAAATGAATGCCGGATAATTTTATAGATGATAAAAGTTATGAATATGTTAGTTGATGAAGTATTTCTAATCAGTTTATACTTTTTTGTACTATACAGTGGTGGTTTCTTAATAGGATATTTGCTGCAGATTTTGCCACTTTAATAAAACAATCTTCAAGTTTTAATTTTTGTGATGCCTGGAGGTGAGCATGGATGACAGCACCATAAAGTAATGAAGGGAGGAGGTAAGTAGTGTCAAGCGTATTTGTAGCTGAGTTGATGAGAAGGTTTTTGGCTCTGTAAAGTATCCCTATCTTTTTGTGATTTTTTAATGCAATTTTGCATACGTAGGTCAAATTCAAGATTATTATACACTATCACCCCTTAAAATTTGCTATGAGAAGTCACTTCACTAGTTGATTATTAAGGCAGAGGAATTCCAATGTTGTTTTTTTTCATAAAAGAGAAAAATAAAGTATTTTTTGGGAGTGAGGGTTGTGTATGAGTTGTGATTTACAAAACAATGTTTCTGTGGCTGTTAAAGCTTCATAAGTAATTTTGTGAAGATGTGCCAGGTTGTCTGTTGTGCATATGAATATGGAGTCATCTGTATACTCTATCAGTGATGCCTGTTGTGTGGATCTGTGTAGAGTGTTAGTGATAATGTTAAAGAGGAGGGGACCAAGGTTATTGCCTTGTGGTACACTGGTGGTCACTCAGAAGTAAGGAAAGAGGGTGGAGTTCCATTTTCCTGACTGATACCTATTGGAAAAGTAGCTTTCTAACCTTAGAAGGATGAGATGAGTTTGACTTAATGAGGTCATTTGAAGTAGAAATTTGCTGTGACAAACTGTGTCAACGGCTTTAGACAAGTCTGGAAATAAGAAAGAGACTAGTTTGTTATTACCTCTATCTTTACTGACAGCACTTATAAAGGTTAGAAGTGCTGTGTTACTACTATTGTAGGGATATAAGCTGTTTTCCATGGGGCATAGGAATTCTTCCTGCAAGAGATAGCTTAACAGTTGCTTTTAAATATATTTTTCAAGTATTTTGGAGATGAGGGATAAGATTGCTACAGTTCTAAAGTTAGTGTATATGTTGATTTTTTTTCTTTGTGTAGAGGAATAATTTGTATATTTCCCCAGAGAATGGGAATGTGAAATTTCTAAACTGACCTATTTATAAGAATTGAGACAGGATAGGCAATACTGTCAGCAGCTATTTTAAGGCACTCACTTAGAAGATCTTTAGCTGAAGTAAAGACAGTTTTAGCTTGTTTAACAATAGTTTCATATAGGTGTGGAAACAGTTTTGACGGTGAAAATGAATGTGGTGATGTGGCTATTGGGCAGGGTTGGGATTAGATGTAGGGGAACCCTTGTTTAGGGATGTTATACTATTTATGAAATACGAGTTGAATTTAATTGTAGTTTTTGAGTGGTGAGTTAATTGGGAGTGAATTATTGGGAGAGGGGTTAGGGTAACATTTTTGTTCATGATGTAAGATTTCTTTAATGTCCAACGAAAATATTTTAGAGTTCTGTTTGCTATTGTTCTGAAAGCTGTGATAGTATGCTTTTTGTATTTATTTGCTTTTTAGTATGTTTTTAGAGCATTTTGAAGTTTTAGAGATATCGTGGTGTTTTATATTTCTGCCATTCTTTCCACACTTTTTCTCTATCCTGCATTAGCATTATACTCCTTCTGGATAGTCAAATTACATTTTTCTATTTTTAGTCTGATTCTTCTATGGAGTGCAAAACTATTTAGGATATTTAGAAAAGTTGTATTAAATTCATTTACAACATCATCAAATAGTGGGATTTTTAGGATGTTCCAGTTAATGGATGATAAGGTGGTAATGAATATTTCTGGCTTAAGTTTGGACAGGCAGTGTGTTGTTTTATAAACATACTGAGTGGATGTGTGAGATGTCCTGTTGTATAGACTGGAAGGGTGTCACTGAGAGAGTGTGATATTGTATTTGTGGTGGTGAATTTGAAAAGGTTTGATACTAGGATCCAGTCTTGTATAGAATTTGATGTCTTACTATAAAGTGTGGATCTATTAATTAGTTGTGCGAAACCATATAAGTTCAGGCTAGATGTTGAGGAGTTAGATGTTATGTCCAACCAACTGATATTGATATTGCCTAGTAATATCTTTTCATGTGGAGTTGTTATACATATCCAATGCAGGATATCTTCCAGTGTAGCTGTACTGTCCCCAGGAGGGACAGAAAGGACAATAATGCATATTAGTTTATGTTTGTTTGTTTCCAGGAAAGTAATAAGAAGCTCTGCTGAACTGAATTTTGGTATTAGTTTACTGTAGAGGGAAAATGTAGTTGCTGGAAAATATTATATCAATACCACCAGCTTTCATCTTTATATGACCATTATGGATGATATTATAGTCTGGGGTAGGATGTAATTTTAGAGTAATTTATGTTGGGTTTAACCTAAGTTTCAGTTATACTGTCTGTCACTCTCCTGTCTAGGACACAATAGAAGACCCTTTGTGGGTTCTTTTCAAGCAGCGTTATTTTATAAAAACACATCACTATAGAAATTTAGCCATGGTGGTGCAGCGGTAGTGTTGTTGCATCACATCAAGAGGTTCTCCCATTCGATTCTTGGCTGGAGTGTGGGAGTGCCTTCTGTGTGGAGTCTGCATGTCCTCCCCGCGGTTGGGTGGTGTTTGAAAGACATGCATAAATGGGCGTGCCTTCGTTAAAGGTTGGATGTCGAGCTGGCACCTCAGCGTTCGCGAAAATCTACTGCCAATCATTAGCGGACCAGAGTTCCGCTGTGGTGACCCCTAACCGAGAAAACCCAAAAGACAAACAACAACAACAACATCACTATAGAAATTTACTGAATTTAACTTATGTAACTTATATACCTACTAACAACTGTGATCATGCATGCTCTCTTTCTGGCTGCTCTTTCAAAATGGCACTAGGGCTTGCACATGTATGGAATTTATATGTCCACATATAACCCTGATGTACTTCTTAAAGTTATAGCACACACATCAGTTGCACTCTGATCTATATCCTCCCTCTTTGAGAAATAGATCATACAACATCATGAGTCTATTTGGCATGCAGAAGTCACAGGTAATTCTATGTCATGCATTATACAGTACTAAATGCGCATGGATCTAGGACTTTTGATCGAAAGATCAAAAGTCCGAATCCATTACGGGCAAGCAAACTTATGTGAAGGTGCTTTTCACTGAAGAAGCACTTTCGCATAAGTATGGCTGTTGCAGAGGTCGTACTATGGTGCAGATAAGGGAAAATTCCCTTTTCCCCACAGTATTGCGGTCTCGGAAGGAAAATATTTAAGTAAGTATTTGCCCCCCTGCAAAAACGTCAATTTAGTGTTTTTTTTTTTTTTTTTTTTTTGTGGAACACACTTTAACAAAAGCGTTTTTTTCAATGAAAGCGCTTTCATTAAAGTATGTTCGGTGGGAATGGATTCAAAAGTCCTAGATCCATGCACACACATAAATATATATATATATATATATATATATATATATATATATAAATATATATAATCCATGCACACACATAAATATATATATAAATATATATATATATATATATATATATATATATATATATATATAAATATATATATATATATATATATATATATATATATATATATATATATATACAATCAAGTCCACATTGCTGCATATTTCACACTAGGTTTAGATACTCATCCATATCGTGTAACATTGTAACATAAAACTGGGAATTAAATTTAGCAGCTGAAAGTGTCTGTAATATGTTTGACTTGTTGATATCCAAAACATTTTCTGGAATAGAATCAGAATTTTGAACACATTCTGGTATGGAAACAGTGTCTGATTCACTCTTAGATTTGGAGTCTGCATCACAGAAACAATGTTGTGATGGTGATGATGATTCTGGCACAGGAAGAAGATGTCTACGGTTTCTCCTATACTCCACACCCTTGGAGACTAACAGGTTGGATCTTGGCTCAGTACAGATGCCTATAAGCTGTCCAATTCGATCAAAACCTTTTGTTCTCTGGATTTGTAATATCTCTCCTTCCCTCAATGGATGAAGTAACCTGCTCGATCTGTCGTAACTAGATTTCCGGATATTAAGCTTCTTAAACAATGGAGCCTTGATGGTTTTATTATTCTTAGGTTTAGGCTTCAATAAACTGGAAGTAATGAGTAGCGTAGCTCTAGCCTGCCTGGAAAGAAGTCTTTGAGCAGGTGAGCCAAGAATATCATCATGAGGTATGTTTCTGAGATTAAGCAAATTCAAGAACATATTCATATTGTCATCCTTTGACCTTTTAAGTAATTGATTTGCACTCTGACTGGACATTCATCTAGACCATTGGACTGAGGATATTCAGGACTCCTAGTGACATGTACAAAATCCCATTATTTTTCAAATTTCTGAAACAACTGGCTAGTAAATTGAGTACCATTGTCAGAAAGAACTTTGTGTGGACTACCATGAACTGAGAAATGATGTTTCAACTTAGTAATAACAGCATTGTGTGTTAGGTTAGTTAGTAGGTCAATCTCAAACCAATTTGAGTAAGCGTCTACCAAAACCAAGTAGTGTTGATTGTTCCACTCAAAGATATGAGTTGTGACTGTAGACCATTTTGAAATTGTACTTTTGCAATATGAGCATCATTCTTTGTAATCTCGCTGGAACAGAATGCACAGGCATCTTTAGAATAGTAACTAGAGGTTGGTGGTCAGTTTCAATCTGAATAGCTCTGTGAAGTCTGCCAGCCTAGCTAGGTAGAATTTTGTAAATAATTCTGTCATTGTAAATATTAATATCATCCACAGGCTTGTGTTACAAATGTAAGGAAACTGTGTTATGTGCAGGGCTTCAAGATTGTAGCCACAGTGCACCCTGCTGGAAGAAAGCAGAAATGTGTGTAAACTCTATTCCAGTGTAATGCATGGTTTCATGGTAGAAAACTGGGACATACAGAGTTAACTTGCAAACTCTAAGAAAATAAGCTGATAAAAAAAGAATTTTACTACTGTGTGTGACCTCTAGCTAAGAGATAGGATGGCTGGGTTAGGAGCTTTTTCTATTGTTTTAAGACAGTGATAATTACTAGGTTTCACATGTAAAATGTCTTTTATTGCTGTGAATTCCTGGCAGCTGCAGATTGCAAAGAAATGTTAAATTCTAAGTTCTGTGAGCCTGGGGAACTTAAGCAGAAGTGACAAGAATTATGTAATCTGAAATGACTCAGCAGTAATAATTAAGAACTATCTCAAAAGAAAGAGATGGCATTTTGCATTTGTCTTCAGACCCGTTAACACCTCTCTGCTCTGTAAGTGGGATTTAGATCTTAGTATTCCTCTTAGAGCTAGATAGAAGTAGCAAGATTAGTCTAGCTGTTTTCTATATTTATGTCAGACTGTCCTACAAGGTTGTTTTAAAGTATTTCCTGTGATTTCTGAACTCTCTAGTGTCACTGTGTTGAACTAATGAGTATTGTCTTGTGTTTTTATTATTCATTATTAAATATTTTAAACCTTTTAACTGCGGCTGTTTTATTTAGAGATAATTTAAACTATTAGCGTACTTGCATGTATTTTTGATACCGTATAAGCCACTCCAATAGCTTTGCTGTTCGTTACACTTACTATTTGGGTAATAGTAACATTGCACAGTAGAATTGGACACCCTTTGGTAAGGGCATTTAGAGTAGCTGATAGTAGTGGTTGGTGGCAGGTAGTACTACCATATAGTCTGGGCAGAAGGGGGCATAGTTAGTGACCCTGTGCCAGCCTTCCCCAGGAGTGTTTGTGTGTTTGTATATAAATCAAATCTCAAAGTGTGTATGCGTCAGCTACTTGGTCAGGGACCCTTAGTACTGGTTGGATAGAGAAGGTGTTGGAGGTTTTCGCTTGACCACTCAGCTGAGATCTGAACCTTATAACTGTGCCAGTGAGGAGTCTTAGTGGGGATCTGGAGAGAAAGGGAGAAACCAGCCCCAGACTGACTGTGATCTATGTGTGTGCTCTTAAGGGAAATTGTACTTTACTGTGTGTGTACTTGTTATCCTCCCAATCTGGATGCCCCTCACTGGTGCTAGTGGTGAGGATTGAAGCTCCTTGATTACTGGGCCAGTGCACTGGCATCACAAGCTCAACCATAAATATTATCATGAAACTTGGATCATGCAAATACCATTGTCAAAAGCTCCTTCTCAATTTGAGAATACTGAATCTCAGTTTGGGTAAGTGTTCTATATGCATAGGCTATCAGTTTGCCCTCCAGAACCAAATTTTGAAGCATCACAGAAAAGAGTAACTGGTTTGTTCACATCATAATATCTTAATGTAGGTGGGGTGACAGTTTTCTGCTTGAGGTCTTCAAATGCCTTCTGGTGCTGTTCCAACCATGACCATGCAACATTTTTGCATGTTAGCTCTCTTAAATGTGCTGTTGACTCACTGAAGTCTGGTATAAACTTGCCTAAATCGTTGACCATGCCTAGGAAATGCTGTAGATCTTGTACATTATCTGGTGCTGACATTTCAAGAATAGCTGCTTGCTTGGTCAGGTCTGGTCTCAAGCCTGTACTTGTAAACAAATGTCCTATGTATGCATGCCGCCCATCATTAGTTCCCAGTACCTCTACAAAGTAGAGCCACTGGAGTAAACCCGGGGGGGGGGGCTTTCTATTTCCTATTCACTCATCAAGATTTCTCTTGAAGAGGGCTAGTGAGGTGCTCTGCTTGACATATATGGGAAGTCTATGCCAGAGCTTTGGCATTCTCTTGGTTATGAACCTGTCCCTCCAGCATGTTCTGTTGATTGTGGTAATGAGGTTGAGGTCTCTGGAGCATGTGGTGTGGAGGAATTGGGATTTCTTTAGATGTAGCATTTCTAATAGAGTTGGATCAGACATGGCTTTGTAAGTCAAGCAGAGATCGCCTCATAGTAGATGATATGAGACATAGAATAGCTGGTGTTTTTTGAGCCTGTCCATGTAGAACATGTGTTTAAAGCCTAAGATCCTCTTTGTGAGGTACTTTTATGGCCTTTCCAGCTGTTGCAGCTGTCTAGTGAGATACATGCCAAATGGGGCATTATACTCTATGATTGGTCTAATGAGGGAAGAGTAGAGGGAAATGATGGCCTCTTTCTTCCTGGATGCAAAATGCTTGGTAATGAGATGTGCCACATAGAAGGACTTTCTGACCACAATAGCAATGTAGTGGTTGAAGGAGAGGTTGCTGTCAACCTTTGTCCCCAGATCTCTTATAATGCCTTCAGTGTTCAGTGGGCTCCCATCAATGTGGTAATTAGTGGGAAATGAGTTTTTCCTAAAGGGGATGACAGCACATTTTTTGGCATTAAGCTTAAGGCCATGGTTTTGACACCAGTCATTGGTCTCAGTGAGGCCTTTCTGTAGGATGTCTGCATCACTTGGGGAGTTAATAATGGCTCCCAACTTGCAGTCATCTGCAACTTTGGTCAGCCAGAGTCCCTCTGTGTTGGCCTGCACTTCTGAGAAGTAGATGGCAAACAGGAGAGGATGCAGGACCAATCTCTGTGAGACTCCACTCGTGACTGCTGGACAATCTGACTTCGAATCCGCTACTTTCACACAGTGTGTTCTATCTGTGAGCCAATTTGCAACCCACCTAACGATATAGGGGTTGATTCCAAGTGTGGTGAGTTTATCAATAATTCTTGAGTGAGGAATGGTATCAAAGGCCTTGGCCAGATTGAAGTAGGCTGTATGAACTGCCCTTCATCCATCGCTCTGGTGACTGGATCAAAAAAGACAACCAGGTTGAGCACGCATGATCTACCTTTCAAAAAACCAAATTGCATGGGATCTAGAGTTTGGAGATTCCCTATATCCTTGTTAATTAGGTCCATGATGATGCACTCCATGGCCTTACATATCAGACTCATCAGGCTAATGGGGTGATAATTTCCAGGGTCTTTGATCGCTCCTCCTTTATAGAGAGGGATGACTGTAGCAGTGCACCATTCGGTAGGAACAAAGCCTGAGGTGAGGCTGTGAGTGAACAGAGCACACAGATGTGGTGCCATTTCACTTTGTAATTCATCTAGAACACAGCCAGGGATATTGTCAGGTCCCATGGAAGCTGTATTCATGCCCTTAGACAATGCAGCTTTAACCTGTGCTGCAGTAATGCAGGGTGCCTGGCATTCTTCTGGTATTGAGATTGGTCCTTTAGGGAGGGAGTGAGGGGTAAAGTTGGCACTGAATCTGTCGGCCAGTATGTTAGCAATGTCTGTTGGCTCAGTATAGGAGGTATCATTTTGCACTAACTCAGAGAAAATCAGGGTATTGCCATGGAGATTCTTTATATAACTAAAGAAGGCTTTGTGGTTGTTTTTAGTGTCTGCTGCAATTCTGCCTTCATAGCTGGCTTTGGAAGTTTTGATGAGGGATTTCAACTTTTTGTTAAGGCTTATCAGGGAATTTTTCCAGTTCTAGGACTTCAACTTTTTCTGCAACAGTTTCTTCCCTCTGTTGTAGAGTTTATTAATGGCAGTGGACCACCAGACCGGCTTCCTTTTTTTGGAGGAGAGTGTCTTGGTTCTGTTGGGTATGGCTAGGTCCATGCATTTCTGTACATGTTCGTACAGTGCATTGAGGTATGATTCAGCAGTCATGTATCTATTTTCCATTGGCATGGGTGCTGTGACATTCACCAACTCTGTTTTTAGGAGGCCAATGTCAGCTTTAGAGAAGTTTTTCATGGTGGATACCTTTGCGAGGGGTGTGGGTGAGATGTGGATTTCCATGGTGATTTGTTTGTGTTCGGATCTAACCAGGGAGGAACTGACTATTGGTGTAGAGCAATGGTTGCCCATGTTAGTAATAACCAGGTCAAGGATGTTGCTTCCTCTAGTGGGGGGTATCAGCTGGTCCAGGGCATTGGAATTGATGAAATCCAGGAAGCGTTGGCCAGTGCATTTGTCCTTGAGTAGTTTTCTCAGTTGATGAAGGGGTAGTTGAAGTCTGCTAGTATGAGAGTGTTGGGCTGGACATTGATAGATTCCAGGGTGCTTAGGAATGTGGAGTGAGAGTCTAGAGACATGGTTGAGGACCTGGATCACAGCCTTACCAAATGTTAGTTGTACCTGAAATATCTCAGATGCATTATGCTGGACTACTAGTCTGGAGGTGTGCATATCCTTTATGAATATGGAGACACCATCACCTTTGGAACTTCGGTCCATGTTTTGGGACCGAAAGCTGTGGAATGAGTTATAGCCAGGTAGCACAGAGGTGCTTTCTGCCTCTTTAAACCAGGTCTCTTTTACAGCACAAATGTCGATGTTGTCCATTTTGAGGAGTGCTTTGAGTGCATCTTGAGATTAAGACTTCTAGCGTTGAGCTGCATGACCCTCGGATTGCTTTTATTTATAGCTGTTATGGTGGTAATTTGGTCTTTGGAACTCTGCCTAAAAAACTATAGGGGTGGCAAGAGCTTTAGCCAGTACCCAGAAACCCAGGGTTGACAAATGCAGGCCATCTCTGACAAAGCATCAAAGTCTGTCAGTCATGTCATCCCAAGCAGACAGATACTGGATCCCCTTAGAATGACAACAGAAACTTAGCCAATGAAGTCAATCATTTTTTGTTTGTACTGTGGTATCATTCTGGGTGACAGTAGGATACTCCTCTGGGCTAGTGTCATACCTGCCTGGGCCACATAATCTAAGAGCTCCACGATGCCTCTTTTCATGTAGTCCAGGGAGGTGAATCTCAGGTCATTCTCACACACACGGACAATGACAGAGTCATACTTGCACTTGTTGTGGAGTGACCTGAGTGCATGTGTTATGTGTCGGATTCTGGCACCTGATAGACAGCTGACTATTACCTTCTCCTTATTCAACCTAGTGAGTGGGAGATCTGTGTGCCTCACTATTGAGTCACCTGTGATTAGTGTATTGGGCAAGGTGTTTAGCCTTAGGGGCTTAGGTTGAGGGGCACACTGTGGAGGTGAGCTATATGTCCTGATGTTTGTGCTGGGTTGCGTTGATCGAGTGTGTTTCTGTCTTGGAGGTCTCTGCTGTTTGGGTAAATTTCTATCGAGTGCCTCAACGAAAGTCGGTGTGTGGTTTATGTTTTTATGTGAGAGCTGTGATAGTGGGTATTCTGGTGGGCTATGTGATCCATGTGGTGTGGTGCAGGTGTTTACCTTCTCCTCTTGACCAGCTAGTCCAGTCTTGGCTGGAGAGTGCATAGCTTCAAATTTGGTGATATAAGTGCATCTAAGTCCGAGTGTTGGGAGGTAATAGGAGAGGTTTGTCTGTGTACATGAGGTAGTTGCTACACTGCCTCAAAATGCCCAAGTGCACCAGGTTAATAGGAGAAAGCACAGGGAACTGCTCTTTAATCATGCCAGGAGGGGTGGTCATAACTGCTAAGTACTGGAGCTATTTCCATGAAGAGCAACAAATCACACCTTGCTGCACAATTTTATTATATTTTAGAACAGTACACTTTGAATCAGTGTCTACTTTGAGCTCTGTGAATTTTTCCATTAATCTGGACAGAACAAAACACTTCACTCCTTGCCAATAAATTCACTGCATCAGCTCTTTCACCAACATCTGATACACCATCTACAGAGAAAGCTGACTGCTTTGGCTCTATTTGATCAACTTGTTTTTTTTTTGTGACCTTTCTTTACAACTGTGTGAGGCTTACTTGAGTTGCAAAATGTTTGGAAATGGTACCATTTTTTACACTTGTGACATTGCTGACCAAATCCTAATCATGTCTTTCTTTTAGACCCATGACTTGCACCACAGTTGCAACAGATAACAATAAAGCTAGAGTTGCATGATTTGTGCTTGTACTGCACTGAGCTTGAGCTGGAGCATGCTCCCTTCTTAGAACATTCTGGAAAGCTATGTGCCTTCCTTGGAAACCCTGTAGCTGCCACATGTTTGAGCCTGCCTTTGTTTGCCATGTGTTGCATATTATTTGCATTTACTCTAGAGCCAACTGATACCATGCTGTTGTCACTCGCAAGCATACTTGTGTGTTTTTATGCCACCTCATGGATTTGACAAATCTCTATGGCTTTACTCAACATTAAATTACTGTTGTGAAGAAAAACCTTTCTCGCAGCAGCATTATTAATACCACACACAAGCCTGTCCTTTATCAGCTCATTTTTTAAGTCACCCAACTGACACGTTTTAGCTCTGTCTTTCAAGTCAGTTATATAAGCTGCAAATGCTTCTCTTGGATTTTGATTTCTTGTGTAAAACAAATGCCTTTCTAATGTAATATTTGTCTGGGGGTTACACATGTCTCTGAATTTGTCCTTCAAACAGTCAGGGTCTTCCCTTGATTCAGCCTGTACAACAATAAGACAGTTTTCACCTTCTCCTTCATATACTTCTGGTGCATAAACAAATGAATGCTCCCTTCTATGGCCTCTAACCCAGCTAGGTTTAGTAAAATAAATACACTGGTGTGTGCATCTCTAGCTGCATAAGCTGCTTGTATAAAAATATCATACTCTTGCTCAAAAATTCTCCAGTTCTCTGCAGTATTCTGATCAAATACAAGTGGTATAGGCTTTTGAAATCCATCTGCCGTATTAACACATACAAGTGAAGGGTTTTACAAATAAGCACAAACATACACACATGCACATATGCCAGAATGTATGCCAGTATTTGTAACTTTGTCCAATGTCTTTGTGCTTCTGAATTTATAATTTTTGGGCTCTTTGAAATTATGCTAATGGGCAAACTCGTAGTACCTTTGAATAACTGGACTTTGCAAAATAAACTTCTCAGGCACTTTAAACTTTTGTAATATTGTTTGAAAGGTTAAATGTTAAAGTCATTTATCAACACTCTGCTAAAGTCGATTATCATCATTTTAAGAAACATTTCAACAAGTTTATGATGCAACTGAATAACTCTTGGGCACTCTAATATTCTTGTAATGTCATCTTTTGCAAGAAATCACCTCTTGTCAGTGTAAGAAACGTGAAATAATTACACAATGCGAATAAATTGGACATCTCTTGTCCAAAACTCAATAATACTTCTAAGTAATTGCACTTTGTGAGTAACTGCATACAGCACACTGAAATGTCTCCAAAATGCCGGTACCTTGCTAGGCAATTCTTTACAGTGCAAGAAACACTCTGTAATGGCAGAACTTTGTGAAAAGACACACTCAGCACAAGAAACGTTTCGAAATGGCTATGCTTTGTCTGTATTTCATGAAATAGTTGCACTTTGCACACAATAAACTCTTTGAAATGTATGCACAGTAATAAGCACACTCTGTAAGCAGTTTTACACATTTTGAGATACTTCAAATTACTTTAGTTATGCCCTTGATAAAATACAAAGTCTTAGTTATGCCAAAACACAGCACTTTGCCAAAACACATGCAGTCACCTTGCTTTATTTTGGCTTAATTTGCCGTTTTTGCCCTTATTATATTCATTTTGCTCTTTTAATCTCTTTTCTTGCCCATTGTACTTTTCTTGTGCTCATTTTTCTCTAAACATGCCCAGTTTTGCCTTAGTTTTATTCCCTGTGCTTTTAACATTTATGGCAGCAAAAGTTAGCTTACCTGGGTGGGGGTTAGAGTGCTGTATGAAAGGGAATTGTTTCGATGCTGGGTTTGAAAGGTGGGGGCAAGGATTAAAGTGAATGTCTCCCCAGGAGGATTTTAGTATAATGAGGTATTATTGATTCTTGTTTTTGGAGAGTTTTCCAACTTAATTTTATTTTGATTTCAGATGAAATGGTGAAAATCAGTCTATAATTGGTGTAAGGTGGAGGGGCATCATTAAATAGGTTTGGTGAGATTTGTGGAGAGTTTAGGGAGGAAGTATTGATAGGTGGCTGGGACAGAGTTGTAGAGATGTTGAGAGCTATTACTAAGTCATGGTAGGATGACAGATGGCTAGGTCGGAGGAGAAGAACAGAGGATAAGCTGAAGAGTATATTTTACTGATGGCAAGTAACAGAGAAGTAGTAGTCAAGTAGTTGCAGGACTTTACAATATTTATTGGCAGTAGAGTCTGAAAGCTTGTAGAAGGTAGACAGGAAGAAAGCATTTTTGAGGAAGGAAGAGAGTTAGGTGGCTCTCTTATCTTCTCTTATGCTTCTGAAATGTAAGACATAGACAGGTTTGAAAGGACTGAGCATGAAAAGGTAAATAAGATAGGAGGCTGTGAGGGTTTATTTACAGAAAGTAGAAGTTCAAATGTAGAATAATGGATAGTTACTGCTGGGAGGGGTCAGAGCACGAATGGATATAGTACAAAGCAGTATGGGAGAAAGAAAGGTTGTTGAGAATGATACTGAATGTTAGTTGGAAGTTAAAAAACAGGAAAACAGAAACAGGAGGTTCTTTATGATAGCAGTAAAGTTATTTAGGGAGGGTTAAGAAATGGGTGTTATAGATCAAATGGGTATGTAGGAAGTATAATAACAGCCTTCATTCTGTACTAAGTTTGTTAATTCTAAGTAGAGATACCACTTATTATTTATCCTGTCACTATCAACTGGTTAACAAATAAAATAAACAGATATTATATATATATATATATATATATATATAGATATATATATATATATATATATATATATATATATATATATATATATATATATATATATATATATATATATATATATATATATATATATATATATATATATATATATATATATATATATATATATATATATATGTATATATATATCTACTTATATATATATTTATATATATCTATATTTATATATATATATATATATATATATATATATATATATGGGTCCCCTTCACATGGTCGACAGTTCATATGATCAGTTCATTTGGTCGACAAGCAGATTTGCCCCCTTCCCCAATGTTGTGAATCCCTGGAGTTGATATATATAGTTAGGGGGGAGTGTTGATCAAATGAACTGTCAACCAAATAAACTGTTGACTATATGAACTGTCGACCATGTCAGGTAGACCCATATATATATATATATATATATATATATATATATATATATATATATATATATATATATGGGACATGTCCTCTAAATTCTGTGGCTAGTTCACAGATGCATTGATGTCACTATAACTGGCATCCCATCAACTTCTCTTTATCAGGAGTGAAGTAACCCTCTGAACTGGTTTTCATAGCTGAATTGTTGAACTGGAATGAGACGTCCCTAAACAACATCACTATAATTCTGCATTTGTTCTTCTAGAGAGAGGTAGGCACTCTGTAACTACATTCACAAGGAGAAGTTAGAATGCTCTTCATTGACAGGCATGTTGCCTTTAGTACCAAAACAACAGTGAGTACAACATTTCTGGGCATCCTAAGAAACCTGCAGTGCTTGATTTAATTATTTAAACAATCAATTGGTACAATCACATTTCATATCCAGGTAAAAATAAATAAATACAGGTATCTGTACGTTGCACATGGTTGTTTTGGAATGATTTATAAATCTTGAGTGGTTATGTTTATGGAAATATCCTGAATAATAAATTCTTGATGGTATATAAGATCTTTTGCCTGAGTAGTTATCAGACAATTTTGATATCTTTCTGACTGAAGACTTCACAGCAGATTAGAAAACCCTTCTTTTTTCCAGCACTACCAATGTAAGGGTTATATAAGTCGGCCTTTATTGCCAGTGTTTATGATGACACAGTTATCTTTAATATAAACATTTGCAGATGTTGTACTGAGGAATTTGAGGTTCTCTAAGATGGCTCTTCATGAATTGCCTGTGTGTTCTGTCACTATGGACGGGATGTACAGGTAGACAAGAAAATGCGCCCAGCAGTCTATGTGGCGCAAAAGACACATTTTCCTCCCAAGCCGGTATGTGCTCCATTTACATCAGTAATTTTTCTAGCCATGATTTTAATGATCTATGTCACAAGTCAGTAGTGCATACTGCTAAGCAAAAATAGACTAAAGTTTGTAACTACTGTATATAGCTAATAGCTCCAAGACAATGGTGTCCATGCCTGTCTTTTCTGTGGTATACCAGACAATAGTGCACCTGGATGTTTCTGTAGTTTTTCTGGTACCAGTTGCACTGGTTTTATTTAAAGTGCAGTGTTTGGGGTGGGAGTGGATATTTGATCAATATCTGTAGATGGATCATTATTTTTATAACCAGTGAGGGAAATGATGATAGATCTTCATGCGAAATAAAACATCCATGGGATCCATAAAAGGCACAGACATCAGGCGTGAGTCAGATTATGAATTCCATATTTTCTTAAGCATCATTGCAAACATCTGAATGTCATTGCTCTTCTTCACCTTGTAACAGAAAATGGTCATTTTAAAGAAGCATAGGGCACAGGTAAACCAGTTCTGAGAACAGTTAAAGGGAGTATCAGGCTGAGGGGGAATAGCACTGTCTATTTTGAAAAATACTTTGAAGCAAGGATGAGACTTGTTGGTGTAGGTCATTTTTCTGAGACTTGGGATATCCTATTTGGTAAAATTTTAGTAAAAACACTTTATTTTTCCATTAACGAAAAGTCTAGGAAAAAAGAGACTTTGGACTACTTGTGCTGGGTGTTACTGGTAAAGTCTTTCTAAGTTTAGGTAAGAAATGCAGTTAAGCTTGCCAGCCCTAAAATATTGCATTTATAGCTAACCTGATCATTGCAAATAAAGCAGCCAAAAAAAAAAAGAAAAGTTACTTGTAGTGAAAACTACACTAATAATGCCTTGTTTAATTTTACCTGTCACTATATTTTTTTCCTATTTATGGCAAAATAGCCAATTTTTACATTAAAGTGAATATTTTCATAGCTCCCAGACTCTCATAACTGTAACACTCTTATGACTACCTCAGACAATGTAAAGTATCTAAAGTCACAACCAGGTGTGGGATCTTAGCCATGAACATTGTTTGCAATAGTTGACAGTTAAATTTACAGGTAAAATGTAACAGATTGCAAATAGTTCCTCACTGAATGGGATGCACATCATAAGAGATAAACTATAGTGTGAAAGATGTGCATAGCTGATATCATTTATACATTTATTTGGCATATATAATTGGTATATGAAAAGAAAAAAGAAAAAAAGTATGTAAAAATAACAGATACCATGAACTGATGCAAACTAAGGTGTAATACAAAACAAAACAAAACGTAAAACTAATACCTATTCAAAAATCTATGTTACACCTTCCCCTTCCTAGAATGACTCCTATCAACAAAGGAGAACAAAATAAAAACACAAAAACAACTAAAAACAAAATCACCTACTACAAAATGATCTGCAAACAAATGAAAAAAAAAAGAAAAAAGAAAATACAGGCACTTATATGCATATTTGTATATAAGCCCCATAAAAAAAACACACATGCACATGCACACACACAAATAAAAGATTTGTAATGACCCAGTATATTTTGAGAAACAGGTTGATGATATCTTTAAAGGTTACAGAGTTTCTACAGTGCAGAAAGTCAGACATAAGATGTGGAAATAATGCCCAGGGAATTGTTTTTTTTGGGAGGGGGTAATAAGGTGAAAGCCACAAACTAATCGTCCAGGAGTGAGCCCTTATGATTTGTTACAACATTTGGGAAGTACGTTTAGTGGGAGACATGGTTTTAATAAACTTGGATGGTTTTAAGGGTTGATAGATTTATTAGTGCTGTTTTTCCTAAAACCTGTTAATTTACATACAGGAAAGGAAGAAATAGAGGTTAACTATTTTCAGGTTTTAAGAATCCATAAGAAACCTTTGGGTTCATTTCTGTGTGGATCTTAAGTGTGTAAAACCAAAATTTTTATTTCTATAAATAATCAAAAGGTTTCTGAGATATGGAAATCGATGGCATGCGATGGTACATTGCTAATTTACCTTAGGAGATTTTTAAGTGAATGAGAACTTTAGCAATTTAAATGCAGGATTTCAACAATATTCAGAGATCTTCACTGATCTAGAGAGATACGTACCTAAGTAAAGTGTCCGGGGGGAGACTTATATTTAATTTATTGCCATTAATAGGGTAATTAGCTCCCCCTCAAAATAAGCATGGCAGAAATCATTGGTGGAATTGGACACAAAAAAAGAACACAAATGGATTATATTCTTTAACATTTTTTGTGGCCAGAGTATGGCAATATTAATTTACTGATTTCTCATCTAAGAGAAACATATATCAAGGGTTTACATATTACATTTAGGAAATGATGGCTATTATATATTTTGTTTAGTAACTAGATAAATTAGGATTTGAATTAGGTGCATTTCATATACTTATTTATTCTGTTTGTATTTGTACATGTGCTTATATATACATTTTTATCTATAGACAGGTAGATTATTTGTCTATCTATCTATCTATCTATCTATCTATCTATCTATCTATCTATCTATCTATCTATCTGTAATTCAATTGTTCAAGATATTCCATGCATCCTATAGCAGACAATACATACTAGACAGATAAAGTGAAAATGTGCAGGGAATCTCACCAATCAGATTTCTACTAGCTGTGTATCATGTGTATCTGCTCTATGCACATGAAGATCCCTACTCCTTCACAGACTTCAAATCCAATAACCTGCCATTATCTTGAAAAATCATTTTGGCAAGAAAAAAAACTACCGAATGTAGAAATACTCATAAAGCCCCCCCCCCAAAAAAAATCCAATAAATCAATAAAATAAGAAAAACAAAAATATTCAGAAACCAGAAACTCAAATGCATTATTTATTCTGCATAAAAATAATGATTAAAAAATAAGAAAATAAGAAGGAAGATAGTAGCTCATTTCAGACACAACTTACACTAATAAAAACACGACAAACTCAAATGTAATTACATTATCAGATTAAAAACAATAAAGGCATCTAAAAAGATATATAAAAAAGTTGTTGATGAAAATGAAAACATAATGTCCACAATATGAAAATAAAACAGTGCAGGCAGAACCAGGAAATGAATAATATAGAACAAAGACAGTCACTAGAGCAACAGAATGCAGGCACTAAAACCTATGAGTCATATTTCCAACATACTATCTCACACACCCACATACAAACCCACACCTACACACCCACACACACACACACACACACACACACACACACACACACACACACACACACACACACACACACACACACACACACACACACACACACACACACACACACACGCATGCACATGCGCACACATGCAAACACACACACACACACACACACACACACGCATGCACATGCGCACACACACACACACACACACACACATGCACATACGTGCACAAAGATGCACAGATGCACACACACCCAAATACACCCACACCCACACATACCCCCCACATACACACTCACACCTACCCACACACATGCATACACACACACGTGCACACTCATACACAGAATTGCTGCAGAAAGACTCTGTCAGACATTTCTGGAGGAAATTTGAGGATCCAATACAGAAAAGTAAAACACACCAGTGTTTTTGCATAGCACTCAGAACATCATGGCAGTTGAATAACATCTAGGAAATACTCAAGAAACAGGGGCAAAAGCTATAACTATTGGATAGAAAGCCCATTATTGTTACTCATACCTCTCAAGTGTACCTTTAAGAATTTTTCTAAATGATGTCGTGGACAGTCAAGAGATATTGCTCAGTGATAAAGGAAAGTGTTTTACTTTTATCATATTAAGTGGTAGTAACAGTTTCAACATACTGGACTTTTCTAACCATGTCAGTTGGTATTCTGGATTTGCGCTTACACATGGTCCAGTGTTCTCTATTATCACCGTAGAAGGGTTCCTTAATTGACTACCCCAAAAACTGCATACCAAAATTCTACACAGTTAAAATATTATAGCACTGCACAGAACTGCACAACAATCAAATTGTTAATATGTGTAGAAGAACTATTTTACAATGAAATACAATACAACATGTATAATAATCACGCATCAACTACTACATTTAATGTTCAAAATGCAGCAATAACAACAATAAAAAATAGAGATACTTATTTTACGTGCAGTAATGATATACTCACAGACAAACATATGTACATATCTATATGTATATCTCTATACTTTCTCTATTATCAAAAATCTTAGAAAAATTTGTACAGACTACTTAAATACATCTCTGAAAATTACCTTCTTGCCCCTACCCAACATGGTTTCCTTCCTGCTCACAGCACCATCACATCCCTTCTGTCTTTTACTGATACTGTAAACAAACCATTGATGATGGTCTCCCTACTTCAGTAATCTTACTGGATCTATCAAAGGCTTTTGACACAGTTTCAGATACTAAACTGCTGAACCAACTATCAAAGCTAGGATGCTCCCTAATTCTCTTACTTGGTTGTCTCTTACGTAAACAATATGGGACAATCATTCATATTGCACAATGAACAATCAGAATATCAGGCAAACAATATAGGAGTCCCAGAAGGATCCATTCCAGGGCCCTACTCTTTAATACGTTCAACAACAATCTTCACAAAACTTCCCAACAAGGTAGACTTTTCCAATACGCTGATGATTCTACCATCATATCAACCTCCAATAATTTCTCAATCTCCTTACAGTTACACAAAATGCATTCACAACCATAGAAAACTAGCTAAATAATGCACAGCTATTGTTAAACCCCCCCCCCCCAAAACAAACTTTTACTTCTCTACAAAACCACCAGATATAGATTTCAAAATCATTTCACAAGATAACACAGATATCGAAATTGTGAAGATGGCAAAATTATTAGACATAACAATAATAAACTCAGCTTTAAGCCACATATTCTCAACACAATAAAGAAACTTCACTTCAAACTAGGCAAACTTTACCGTCATAAACTCTACCTAGATAACCAAACCAAAACAAAATTGGTCAGTATCTTATTGATCCCTTCCCTCCTATATAAAAATAACATTTTTACTAACCTTTACTCATCTCTTACCAATAAACTGCAATCTTGCTATTATAAAATAGTTAATTTTGCCTCAAGAAAGCCTAACTGCTCACACAATTGCCAAGCAATTTCAAAATTGAACTGACTTGAATTTTCCCACTACCTCAGTTATACCAAACTAATTATAGCCTACAAACTAATTTTTAAACCCAACACCTGCCCAGCACTCCACTCCATCCTATGGACTTATATTAAAACCCGAACTGTTAGAACCTCTAGCAAACAGCTTTTAAATGTAACCATACCCAACAAGAGAGCTGGACAAAGTCTATATTCCCATAGAATTGCTCATAGGTCCATAGGTAGGTACAAGGCTATCTGCCTGAAGGCATTTATAAGCCTAGCCAGAATGTGTTGGCTTTCAATGCCCCCTTAGATTAGTTCCCTGTGCCTCTGTCCAGCAAAGCCACTGAAGTGATCCCCTGGCTAAACTTGCTGTTTCCCATCCACTCATCAAGGTTTCTCTTGAAGAGTGTTAGCAAGGAGCTCTGCCTAATGTACACTGAAATCTTGTTCCAGAGCATGAGAAGTCTCTGGGACAGGAATCTATCCTTCCAGCATGTCCTATTTATTGTTGTGGTGAGGTTTGGATCCCTAGAGCATGTGGCTCGAGGGGATATGGTTTTCTTTATGTGGAGCATGTCCATCAATTCTGGGTTGGACATGGCCTTGTATGTCAGGCAGAGATCACCTCTGAGTAGGCGGTATGCGACCAAGTACAGCTGGAGTTTCTTCATTCAAGCTGCATAGGGCATCTGTTTGAGGCCAGTGATCCTCTTTGGGAGGTACTTCTGTGGTCCTTCCAGCTGTTGCAGGTGTCTTTTAAGGTACATCCCAAATGGGGCATTGTACTCTTTGATGGGTCTGAAGAGTGATACGTAGAGGTGCACAATGACCTCTTTTAATGTGGCTGTTGAAGCTAAACTATGGAATACATTACCTTCCCAAATAACTCAAACTGACTGTTTAAAAACCTTTAAATAAGCATTAAAAAGCCATTACCTCAATAACCCTTCTTGCCCATGCAAAACAAACAATGAGCCAGCTTAAACAGGTCCCTTACTTAATGTGTGTGAATTATCATAAATCATATTTTATACTGGATGGCAAGTGAATTTATGTTTTGTACATTGCTCTGGAAATTTTTGAAAGTCTAAACTTTGAATTGTACAGTAATATTTATCTGCATTTTTAATACATGTATTGTAATATGCTACTTATATTTCTGTGAAATGCCATTTTTTTAATGTGTGTAGTCTGTATTAATTTTTTGTGCAGCTTTTCTCCCCGGACCACCACTGAAAATGGGTTTCTTACCCAGTGGAATTTCTGGGTCAACAAATGTCAATAAACAAATAAATAACAGTGATGTCTATCTATATTTGTATCTCTCTCTCTCTCTCTCTATATATATATATATATATATATATATATATATATATATATACATATACACACACACACACACACACACACACACACACACACACACACACACACACACACGCACACACACACACACCCACGTATATTTCTTACACATATCTTCTTTACATGGCATGCACTCACAAAGCTATTGACATGATTGTGCTGATCAGAGTTACAGTGGATAGATAGTTTACAGAAAGGGCTTGTAGCCCATCAAAATAAAGTGTATACATACAATCTGCAGATGGAAAGGAGTTGTATTTATTCTGAAATGAAATCCTGCATTACTGAAAATGGAAGCAGATGACATGTGATGCACAAGAATTACATAGTGATATATTCACTGACCTGATGTTTCAAAAAATTGGGCAGTGAGGGCACAGCATTTGAGGAAACTAGAGGTGATGGAGGTGAAGTGCCTGAAACAGGTAGTAGGATGCACACAGTGGGGCAGGTGAAAAATTAGGACATCAGAGCAACATCCAAGTAGCTATAATTGCAGGGAAGAGCAAACAGAACAAATAATGATGGTTCAGACAGAAGTGCTGGAAGGAAGAAGGCAAGGCAATGAAGATGATTTGGGACAAACAAGAAGAAGGCAAGAGCAAACAAAGTTGTCTTGTGAAAGAGATTGATGGATTCTGTGAGAGAAGACCTGAGACAGCCAGCCATGACTGCCAAATAAGCTAGCAGAGTGGCACTGAATTGAGAGAGATGGTGACAGTTGATGTGACACACCAACCACATGTCAAAAATGGGAAAAGTTGGGATGATGATGATAAGGTTATTCATTCTTTGGTAAGTGAAGGATAAGCCACTTCTGTGATTCTTCCCAAAAATGTACACACAAACACATGCACACACACACACACACACACACACACACACACACACACACACACACACACACACACACACACACACATGCGCATGCACACACGCACACACACACACACACACACACACACACACACACACACACACACACACACACACACACACACGCACTCACAAGTTTTAACTATGCAACCTTTATTCAATTCCCTTTTTCAGTCGATTGAACGCTCTGTATTTAGTAGCATGCAAAACAGACACTGTTCAGACAAGTCACTATTTAATAATGAGAACCATACCTCACAACTGTCCAGATTTTCACAGAATGTCCAGATTTTTGCCTAATATTTTTTTCTCTATTTCTCATAAAATGAAGAGTTTTCTGGAAAATAATTGAAGATGGACATCACTAAATAATGAAAGACATTTGAATTTCTGATCTCATGCCCTACAGAAAATTCATGTAAACATAAAACCTTTTATTTTATCAACTTTCTGTGTTTATAAGAGCAATATATAATATCTGTCCCTATTTAAGGCCTTTGTCCTCCCATTATTTTTTGTCTTTGTCCAGATTTTTGGGTTAAGACATTCACAGGTATGGTGAGAAAAAAAGGATGCATTTCTTCAGGCACTAAAAATTATTCGGCCAAAATGGCAATGTTATGATTAGGAATGATATCTTAATGTGTTTGTTCCTGAGGTTCATTTATTTCATTGGGTGATTTCTCTTTGGAGATTTGTTCAGGCAGGGTTTTTTTGTTGGAGTCTGCCATTTTTCTCATATTACAAAAAAGTTTAGCAGATAAATGTCTGGTGATACATGGGACCTTGCTATGTTTGTGTCATATGCTAGACTAAGGTTCTCTTCAATATTGATGCTCCTTTGTTGACCAGGTTAGTCTCACAAAACTAGTGGCTTCTTTTCAGAGTAGAGTTGACTGTTATAGTCCTCCTAGGCTCTTTTAATGGAGAACCAAGATTGTATTTCTACTACTAGGGGAACATCCTTACTCTTTTCAGTAGATTCCATTCTATCTTTCACATCTACCTGAGCTATGACCAACTGAAGATGATGGTATTTCAGATTAATTTCCCATGCAATGGATGTCACACTAAGGTTGGCAGCATCCTCTAATGCTGCACTGTATTGTTATCAATCTAATCAACTGGAATGGTAATAGAACTCACAGTCTTGTGGTCTTCTAACACCAAATGTGAGTGTGTAACCTGATGCACAAACAAATTATAGAAAAAGACAAAATAAATGGACTAAAAATCTGTTTCCCTGACCTCACAGACTAAACCAACTGCAGCTTCCAATACCTGAATGTTTTAAACCCAGCTGTCATCAGTTTTAATATCAATTGTGTCCAGTTGGCTACTTTTGAATTGCAGCTGCTTTTAGCCTCATACTCACGCCATTAGTCAAACTGTCTTCTGGATTTTACATAGGTAGTTCTGTCAGCATGAATTTTTTACAGATTTGTTTACTTTCAAACTGCCTTTCTGTTTAGCTGCTGTGCTGCATAATGCCTATTAGATGTATAGTGAGTTATTGCTGTTTTGTGGGTTTTTTTAATGATTGCTAGATGTTGATTGTTAGAACAGGACTAATATTATGCCTGGCACCATCACTGCTTATGTTAGCTGTCATTTTGTGTGATTGCTGCTGTTTCTATGAGTGGCACTTCTACTCTTTATTGCCTCCGCGTATCCTACTATTCCCAACATACCTGTTTCTGCTCTTGCCTTCTGAAAGTATAGGCTTGACTCACTAAAGTGTTACTGAGCAATTACTGAGCAATTGCACTTAAAATGTTATTTCTTTAATTAACTGGCTCACTTTTATTGCTCACTGTTATCTCATTATCAGCATAATCTGCCATATATTTTATGTAACTGAAGGCAGAGTGAACATTTCTTTACTTGCCCTTCTCCAGTTCTTCACTCAGCATGGTGTTTTTGTCCTGTTTTTATAACTGTATGTGTTATCTATTGCTTAATTCTAGCAGCCTGCTCTATGCACTTACTCAGATTAATCTTTTTGCATATTGTGAAAAGTTACAGTCCTTTTATTTTTATTTGCTTAAAGAGATATTGAGCTCAAACTCATCACTCCCTCATGTTCTACTTGGGTATTTGTCATATTCATTGCTATGGAAACAGGTGAATGTGCTGTTTCTTTTCCTTATGAAAATAAATTAGTATCATTGTCTTGTTTCCACTGACTGATGACAGCTATATTTTATCATGTTCTCTTGGTTGTTATGCTTAACCACAGTTAAAACAAATAGACAAGTCAAGCAAATTCAAAATAGTGCTTGACCAGCACCTAAAACAACCCTGCCATTGCTCCAATTGCTCTCTAGCTTAGTCTTCCTCCCCAAATCAGTATTGTTTTTGGTCGAGGAATATTTCTCTGTATTTTTGTGTATATTTTACCCAAGAACTGGAGCACACTCATGTACAGTGCAGTGCTCAATGCATGTGCCATAATAGCACTGTCATCCTGATATTGGCAGAACAAATGTCTACAGCCATAAATTCCAAAGCTATATTTACATGTGTCTGTGCACCATGTCAAGGGCTAATACTGATGTGATGTAATGGTTGTTGTGTGATGTCAGTATGTTCACAAAAAGTGATTCCCTATGCTAGAAATGAGTATCAAGCGGTACAACCCCTAAACTAACAATACTGTTATTAATCACATACACCATAATGGAATGGTTGTCACAGCTGTTGAACTTCTGTGAAGTCATTAAATCAGCTGTACTTCATCTGCCCATAATTTGCATCTGATAAATGAATGAAAGAGGCCTCTGCCACTCCATACATACACAGTATAATTGGGAGAAGGGAGGATGTCACTCATGCAGAAATGTTAAGGACACAAATGCTTATAGGCACTCAGTGCTGGTGTGGAACACTTGACTAAGTGGTCAGAAAATCGACACCACAGTAGGGTTAATGGCTGTGCCATGGTATAAGCGTATAGCCATCTGTCATATGTGTGGTTATGCAAAAGTATATACCTGTTGCTCAGGCTGCTGCAGAGAGCTTGACCTACTGCCAGCTGTGATATTGAGAAAAGATAAGTGTTTATTCTCATTTTTTGTCTGCATTTTGATTTAATATCTCTGTAATCTGTACAACTGTACTTATTCTTCTTGTTGTGTGTGATAGCTGTATATTATCTTAGTGTTGACCTCAGTTGTAGTCAAATCCTTTGTTTGGAGACATGGTCTGTTTTCTTAGTGGCAGTATGTTTTCAGAACTGGTTTCATCCGGCCAAAGTATTCCTGCATCTGTATTGTTTGTTTTTTGTCTTGTGTTTTAAATCAGATATACTTGTTGCTCAGGCTACTGCAGAGAGCCTGACCTGCTGCCAGCTGTGATATTGAAAAAAGATAAGGGTTCATTCTAATTTTTTTTCTGCATTTTGATTTAATATCTCCGTAATCTGTACAACTGCACTTATTCTTCTTCTTGATTGTCCCCACCCACCATCCCTGTTCTTGTTTTGGTGTTAGTTTTGGTGGCTCTGGAATTGCCCGCCCCTCCTGTAAGTCTCTATTTGAACATTCCTCCTGAGTCCATCTCATTTGCTCGCTTAACCGAATACAGAGATAACATATTCTGAGTCTAGTGTTCACTCTACATAATACAGAGAGAAGATATGAGAAGGCCAACCCACTTAGGTTCTTCCTTCCTCTCTCCTTGCACTTTACTAACAACAACAAAAAAAAATTCATCTGCTTTTACTGTATTTGTGTTTTCTCCTTCTTTATTTTGCTTTTGCCTCTTCTTAAAAGTATTCAATTTTATTTATTCTGCTGCACTTATTGCTGCTTGGTAGTAGCCCAATTAAATTGTAATTGTTATTCTAAGTCTTTTGGTTTAAGTACTACTTGGACTTCATACTGGTTGTTTTACATTAAGAAGGTTTGTGGTCTGCAATGTTGTGGCAGGACAGGTAGCTTACATCCTTCTAAGCTGGGAATTGCTGTTTGAAAGCTCAGTGTCTGCTATTCTAAAAGTGTATTAGTTCTGGTTTAAGCACTTGGTTTCAGGCCAGTTATTCTACATTAAGAAGGTTTGTGGTCTGCACTCTTGTGGGAGGAGAGGATGGATTCTGCCCTTCTGAGTTGGGAATTCCTGGTCACAGGCTTATTGTGCTTGCTTATTCTAACTGTTTCTTTCTGAAATTGGTGTGCCTTGTTGCTGTAGCATAGGACCAGATTCAGGCTGGCTGAATCTAGCTTTGTTTGTATAACTTGAGCACTGATCCAGGCCATCTTTTTTTGGAGAAGGTTCCCCTGCACCCTAGTAGCAGGAGTGTGCAGTTAGAACTTGTCTGATTGAAGACTGCTGGAACAGTGCTTAGTTTTGAGTTTTTTTCTGGTTAATTGGGTAACTTGTTTAAATCAGATTGTTCATGTTCCATTGTTTTTTATGTATATATATATATATATATATATATATATATATATATATATATATAATTGCATTTTATTCATCTGCTTTTACTGTATTTGTGTTTCTTCCTACTTTATTACTAGAGACATTGACTACAACTCTGAACTGAGATATGTAACAATAAGCATCTTTTTATGCGCATTTAAAGTGTTTTTTTTATTTTATCTGCTCTATTTTCTGAAAAAAATATATACTTGTTTCCTGCCTTTCTAGGCTAGTATAGTCCAGTTTTCAGGTTAGTGCTGAATGTAGGGCTGTGTTGCAGATCTCTGTGTTTGTCCATACCTTACTTGGATAGAAGAACGTTTTTCTATTCACCTGTCAGAGAGGGGAGCTTTGAGCAGCCTATCTGTCCCTGGAGGAGTAGTTTCAGGTCAGAAATTAGTAGCTTATTGGCCATTTTGGTCTAATTTCTATCTCTTTCATTTCCCTGCTATAAAAACCGCATTTGCCGGGCAGCATTGGTTAGCTAGGGTATAATTATTGGATGGATCCACAAAGTATCCTCCAATTTTTCCCTTGGAACAAGACAAACTTTCAACTTAAGCACTTGCTCAAAACTCATACCAAGCACTTATAAACCCTAGCTCTACAGAAGGACAAGGCTCTCTATTTGACCTTACCAGCCATTCAGTAAAACAGTCTACTGTACCTATCCAGGCATGTCCAAATGGCAGTTCCATGTGTACTCTCCAGTCCAACTGGTGAATCTGGGCATTGTGAGGCAATGTAACAACTGCCTCACGTACGCAGACAACCCTCTCCTCCTACCACCAAACACTAATACATGTGAGAGATGCAGTTATACAGCCAAACTGGAGGCAAAGCTCTCTCAACCCAAGACGGGATCAGCCAGTCAAGAGGAGAAGGGAAATACTGGCATCACACCAGCAGTCTCACATAGACCCATTAAACCAGCACCGGTAAAAAAACACACGTAAATACATGAAAATATACTCAGAGGTTCTAAATAAAAATCTGCAAAAGAAACAGAGCCCTCCAAAGCAGACACCCAAGCAACCTCCACCCCCCAACACAAACCATGAAACACATACTTCACAAAACCAGTGAGCCACACAATCACAGCCCTCAAGGCAAAATTACATACCCAACATACTAGTAATAGGTGAGTCTATAGTCAGGCACACTGACGTCCCACTCACTAGGCTGAGTAAGGTGAAGGTTACTGTTAGCTGCCTGATGAGTGCCAGGATCCGCCACATAACACAAGCACTCAAGTTACTCCAGAAAAAGTACAAATATGACTCTGTCATTGTCCATGTTGGTGTGAATGACCTGAGCTGTACCTCCTTGGACTACATGAAAAGAGACATGGAAGAGCTCTCTGATCACATAGCCCAGACCGGTATGACCCTGACCCTGAGTAGCATCCTGCCCTCACCAAAAATGATACCATGGTATAAAGAAAAAAATATCAATTTCAACCATTGGCTAAGTTTCTGGTGTCATTCAAAGGGGATCCAGTGTCTGTCAGCCTGGGATGGCATGCTCGACAAGCCACGCTGCTTCACTAGAGATGGCTTGCACCTGTCACCCTTAGGCTTTCAAATACTGGCCATGGCTCTTGCCACCCCTATATTGCCATTTTTAGGCAAGGCTCAAAAGACAAACCCAGTGCCATAAATAGCATGAGTAACAAAAATCTGAGGGTAATACTACTCAATGCCAGAAGTCTAAACCTCAAAATGCATGCACTCGAGGCACTCCTCAGTATTTAGAAAATCGATATATGTGCAGTAACAGAAACATGGTTTAAGGCTACAGAGAGCACCCCAGCACTACCAGGCTACAACTTATACCATACATTTTGGCCACAGAACTCAAACCGAAATACAAAAGGCGGGGGAGTATCCATATTCATCAAGGATACCCACATCTCCAGGTTAGTGGCACAGCACGATGCTTAAGAGATTATCCACATGCAACTAACAATGGGCAAAGCTGCAATTCAAATTGTAGCTTGCTACAGATCACCCACCATGTCCCATGACCCCCATTCCGCATTTCTGGGAACACTGGGTAACATAAACGTCCTACCAAACACCCTAATATTAGGTGGTTTCAACTACCTAAAGATTAACTGGGAGAACTACTCAAGTACTAACTCCCTTGCCCAGCATTTCCTAGAATTTATAAACTCAAACACCCTGGAACAACTGGCTAACACTCCCACCAGAGGTGACAACATATTTGACCTGGTCATCACCAACATGGGTGACTGGTGTTCCACACCAGATGTCAACCCCTCGCTAGTTAGATCTGACCATAAACAAATCACTTTGGATATTCACCCCCCCCCCCCAGACAAGGAAACAACCATGAAAAACTTTTCAAAAGCAAACTTAACATTACTTAAAATGGAGGTGGAAAGTTTCAAGACCCTATGCTAAAGGATAACGCTGTCCAAGCTGCAAAATCCTTTACTCATGCATTCTATGGGCACCTATAAGAATGCATGGATTGTGCTATCCCAAGCAAAACCAAGACTCACTCCTCCAAGAAAAGGAAACCAGTCTGGTGGACCCCTTCCATAAACAAGGTATACAATAGAAGGAAGAAACTAGTAGAGAAAACAATAAAATCCCAAGAAGGGAAGACATCCCTGATCAGTATCGGCAAGAAACTACAATCCCTCATAAAATTGTCCAAGGCGAACTTTGAAAGAAAACTTGCCAAGGACTCCAAAGATAACCACAAGGCATTCTTTAGCTATGTCAAGAAACTAAGTGGCAATGCTCAGATCTGCTCGGAGTTAGTGCAGAATGGCACAAAATACACTGAACCAACTGATATTGCCAACATCCTTCTCGGACAGGTTCAGTGCAAACTTCACCCCCCTCTCACCCCCAAGAGGGCCAATAACCATAACAGAAGAATGGAGAGCCCCTAAAATCACAGCTACTCATGTTAAAATAGCCCTCTCCAAAGTCAAAAACACAGCATCAATGGGACCAGACGGTGTCCCAAGCTGTGTCCTACATGAGCTCAAAGATGAATTAACTCCTCACCTAAATACACTGCTCAAACTCAGCCTCTCCACAGACTATGTACCCATAGAGTGATGCACAGCAACAGTTATTCCACTCCACAAAGGTGGTGCCACAAGAGACCCTGGGAACTATCGCCCTATAAGCCTGATTAGCTTGGTCTTCAAGGCTATGGAGCGCATCATCATGGAACTCATTAGTAGAGACATTGGGAACCTGTGAAAAACAAGCGATGTCACACAAAGCCAGAGGGTCAAAAAGATGAAAACGCACTTTATTCAAAACAACAGAACAGCGTTTTTCGCCCTTGTAGAAACAGGAGCTTCATCAGCATATAATTCGAAAAGTTCACTCATTTTTTAAAAAGAGTTAGTAGGAAGCACTTAATGATGTCACATCCTCCAAGAGGTAAAACCCATTTAAAGGTGCAAGTTATAGCAAAGTATGTAAGGCTGGATAATGACCGCAAAAACGCAGGTCAAGTCCAGCCATGTAACAGTATCTATCTAAAAATAGTCAACTAATATATAAGAATATAAATGTACACATATAACATTTAAAATAAGCGCCAAAATCGGCAAGCATAATAACAACAGTTTATATAAAAGGTGACAAGTAACCCCTCATAAAACAAGGTATTGCAGGCAAGTAAACCTAAATACTCCTGATTTTAAAATGTTTAAGACGGGATCATTCATTCAACCTAAGATGAAATATGGTTAGATCCAATTTCCCCATAATGGGAAAACAATTGTATGTTTGATATTTAATATTTAATATAACATCATCTAATACGTGGTCCTGGTAAGTGCCTACCTGGGTGAAGAACAGTCCAGTCTGGGCACAACCTTAGTGGCACATTTCCCCAAAGTAGCTAATGTACTTGTTTTTTATTTTTAATTTTTTCTTTTTTAAAAATAGATGAAAACCATGCTTCAAAATACAAAATCAAAGGATACCCTAGAATGGGGGAGCCCCTTATTTAATGTAATATCATCCAATGGTTTGGACTGAGAAAGTGACTAAACCTCCAACCAATCACATCAAGAGACAATCCTGGAGCCACGTTACCTCAAGTAACTTTTATATTTTAAGATGGATGAGATGTTACAGTTATCGTTTAAACCTGGATAAGAGAAAGCATCCAGTTGTAACTGCCACTCCAAATCACAGTTTTCTAACTTTAAGGATTGGGGGCCGCCTCTAATAGTTGGTTTAATATTATCAACTCCCATAAAAAGGAAGCTATGCCCCTCATTACTTAAAATGTGTTTGGAGAGAGCATTGTCGCTTCTTTTAGTCTTGATGGCGTACACATGCTGGTAAATACGATCACAAAAACGTCTGTCCGTTTTTCCCACATAGAATGCGGGGCAACATTCACAGAAGGCAATGTATACAATAGATCTAGTGGTGCAATTGATCTTGTGGTTGATTGAAAATTTCCTCCTGCCAATGGAAAACGAATTGCCTACCCTGAGATATCTGCACCACTTACAACTGCCACAGGTGAATGTACCTTTATGTTTCACCATGGAATCAAGACCTTTATTCCTTTGCAGTAATTCCTTTAGATTGTTGCCCCTTTTATAGATAAACATGGGAGTCAGGCCCAGTTTATGATTTAAACCAAGATGGGAAATAAAGGACCAATTTTTACATATGATGGTGCACACATATCCAGAATTTAAGTTAAAAGGGGAAATAAAAGCCATAGAAAAGTTAGGGCTGATGTTGTGATGGAGGGGCTCATGATTGGTACATGACTCCAATGAGCCGTTCCCATAAACCCCAGAGATGGAACCTAGAGGGTCAGATGACAAATCCTGCTCATCAGATGATAATAATGGTAAATAAAACCCATTCAGGCATTTAAAAGAGACCTCATCTCTAAGTTCGATGAGAAGATTGATAGGGTAACCTCTATTCAAAAACATGTCGACCAAAAAAAGACACTCTTTTTCAAAGGCAACGTCGGTGCTGCATATACGTGCCACCCTGACCAGCTGTCCCTTGACAATAGAGCGCTTTTGCTTCCAGGGATGGCAACTTGTGAAATGCAAAAATGAATTGCAATATGTTGTCTTCCTGAAGATGGTAGAACAAAATCTTTGATTGTCTAAGTCCTTTATTAATTGGACATCTAAATAATCAATCTCTAAACTTGAGAAATGGTACGTAAATTTCAAAAATTCGGTAGAAGCATTCATATGGTCGACAAGTTTTGATGCAGCATCCTCATTTCCTTTAAACAGTATAAAAATATTGTCCAGGAACCGGGTATATGTTCTTGAACATTCAATAAAGGGGGGATGGTTGAAGAGGTACTTCCTCTCCCAGTAGGCAACAAACAAATTGGCGACACTGCCACCACAGGGCGAGCCCATTGCTATGCCTTTCTTTTGGAGGTAATATTCCCCTTCAAAGAGAAAAAAGTTAGAGTAAAGGATGATGTCAAGAAGGAATGTGACCAAGTAGATGTCATTATTCGAGGCCCCACATTCCTTAAGCATAAGTTCAATCCATTCGACCGCCTCTTCATGTGGGATTGAAGTATATAAATCGACCACATCAATGGTCAAGAAGTTGAGGCCTTTATCAAATTGAACATTGTTAATCAACGACAAAAACGACCACGAATCCTTACAAATTTGAGGGATGGATTTCAAATATTTACTGATAATACTATCAATGAAACGGGCACAAGGATGGGTGATCGAAGATCTTCCATCGATCAGAGCACGCATGGGTGGATCAGTGATGCTCTTATGCATTTTAGGGATCCCAAACATAACAGGAACCCTGGGGTAGGAAATGTCGATAAAGTTGTAGATGTCGATATTAATCCTACCCTCAAGGTATAGGTCCCTAAAATATCCTTTTATTTTATTATAAGTGCCATTCATTTCATTTAATGAAGAGCTCTCATAGGCCGTTGAATCTAAAACTCGTAACATTCTAGACACATATTCAACTTGATCAAAAATGTCCAACCCCCCTCCCTTGTCTGGTTTAATAACCCTTACTGCCATACTACAAATCTTGTTTAAAGCCTCATAAAATTGTCCAAGGCGAACTTTGAAAGAAAACTTGCCAAGGACTCCAAAGATAACCACAAGGCATTCTTTAGCTATGTCAAGAAACTAAGTGGCAATGCTCAGATCTGCTCGGAGTTAGTGCAGAATGGCACAAAATACACTGAACCAACTGATATTGCCAACATCCTTCTCAGACAGGTTCGGTGCAAACTTCACCCCCCTCTCACCCCCAAGAGGGCCAATAACCATAACAGAAGAATGGAGAGCCCCTAAAATCACAGCTACTCAGGTTAAAATAGCCCTCTCCAAAGTCAAAAACACAGCATCAATGGGACCAGACGGTGTCCCAAGCTGTGTCCTACATGAGCTCAAAGATGAATTAACTCCTCACCTAAATACACTGCTCAAACTCAGCCTCTCCACAGGCTATGTACCCATAGAGTGATGCACAGCAACAGTTATTCCACTCCACAAAGGTGGTGCCACAAGAGACCCTGGGAACTATCGCCCTATAAGCCTGACTAGCTTGGTCTGCAAGGCTATGGAGTGCATCATCATGGAACTCATTAGTAGAGACATTGGGAACCTGCAAAGACTGCACCCTACGCAGTTCAGCTTTGTTAAGGGCAGATTATGCCTCCTAAATCTGTTGGACTTCTTTGAGACAGTTACCAAGGCTATAGATGAGGGAAAGGGGGTACACACAGCCTACCTAGACCTCGCAAAGGCATTCAACACCATTCCCCATTCTGGTATTATAGACAAGCTCACAAGCCTGAGCATAAACCCCTATGTCACAAGATGGGTTGCCAATTAGCTCACGGACAAAACCCACATGGTGAGTGTTGCTGGAGCTAGGTCTGACTCTAAATCGGTTACAATTGGCATTCCCCAGGGCTCATTCCTAGGACCCGTCCTGTTCAGCATATACTTCTCAGAAGTATAGACGAGCACAACAGGACTATGGCTAACCAAGTTTGCAGACGTCTGCAAACTAGGGGCTATAATTGACGCACCGGCTGACACAGACATCCTCCAAAAGGGTCTTACTAAGATGGATACCTGGTGTCAAAATCATGGCCTCAAGCGAAATGCCAAAAAGTGCATAGTTATTCCCTTTGGAAATAAAGTACCTACAAACTACCACATAGGTGGTAATCCCCTAAATATGGAAAACGTAATAAGGGATCTGAGGACCCAAGTAGATAGTAATCTCTCCTTTGATAATCACATTGCCAAAGTTGTTAGAAAATCCTTCTATGTGGCCCACCTAATCACAAAAGGGTTTGCATCCAGATTAAAAGAGGTCATGGTGCCACTCTACTCATCACTTATCAGACCCATCATAGAGTACAATGCCCCATTTAGGATGTACCTTACAAGACACGTGCAACAGCTGGAAAGACCACAGAAGTACCTCACCAAGAGGATCACTGGCCTCAAGCAGATGCCCTATGCAGCTCGGCTAAAGAAACTCCAGCTGTACTTGGTTGCATACCACCTGCTCAGAGGTGATCTCTTTCTGACATATAAGGCCATGTCCAACCCAGAATTGATGGATGTGCTCCACCTAAAGAAAACCTTATCCCCTCAAGCCACATGCTCTAGGGATCTAAACCTCACTGCAACAATAAATAGGACATGCTGGAGGGATAAATTCCTGCCCCAGAAACTTGCCATGCTTTGGAAAAAGATTCCAATCTACATTAGGCAATGTTCCTCGCTAGCACTCTTCAAGAGAAACCCTGACTAGTGGATGGGAAACAGAAAGTTGAACCCGGGGATCACTTTCAGTGGCTCTGCTGGACAGAGGCACAGAGAACTAATCTAAGGGGGTGGCGAAAGCCAACACATTCTGGCTAGACTTATAAATGCCTTCAGGAAGATAGTCTAGTACCTACCTATGAACCTATGAACCTATAATCATGTTTATGAGTCAAGGAATATGTGTCTCTGTAATTATATAGAAATAATCTTGCTGTATGTCAGTCAACATTGACTGATGTAGGTATACCCAAACACACCTATGGCCTTCTGCTGTTGTCACTGTGACAGTAGAACAACAAATATGTACAATGTTGATATAATCCCATATTAGAACGCAAGTCTTACTTCGGCAACAACATACATTACCTCATCTCATGTCCTCACTCCTGAGGAGACATCTTATTACAAATGGTATGAAAGGACAATCTTTTCAAATGACAGCATCAGTCATCAATACAGCACTTCAAAATTAAATTTACAACAAAATGCTGTAAGAGGAAACAACGACATGTGGGTGACAACACTATTAACAACATTTACACAGTGTATAAACAGCAACATCCTGATTTGAACTACATACCTAAAATCACAAGCTACTGAAGGGTTGTTGAAACCCAAGTACCACTTGAGATTTGTTTTACAACTGTGACACTGCACATTTCAGTGGATATCATCTCCATTGTGTATTACTTCAATGTTTCTGCTAAAAATGGTCATACAGCACAGTGTGTAAATATGCATCATATATGTATGAGCAGCTTGTTCTGCACAATAACAGGAAGAACACACACACACACACACACACACACACACACACACACACACACACACACACACACACACACACACACACACACACACACACACACACACACACACACACACACACACACACACACAGAAGCAGTAGTTTGGTATTCAAATCCCATACCTATCTACTGATACAATCTACATGCAAGTGTATTATAGCCATGTACCACAGAAGAAGTCTGACTGCATGTTACCCACACTGCATCTTTGACGGGATGACATCAGCTGTGTAATGCAAAAAAGATCTGTTTGCAAAACTGACTTTTACAACAATATGGGATTCTAAATGTTATCAGTACTAAGAGGTGTAAGACACTCCTGCAGCCATTTACAAACACACCGTCATGATATTCTCATTGCTCTGTTTGAACTCGCTACCTATCTACTAATACACTCTACATGTAAGTGTGTTATGTGCATGCACCACAGGAGAAGTATGACGTTAGTGGTGTGAAAGTGCATTTTGTAAGAATGACCACATCATAGTGTTGCAGACAGCATCTGTTTGTGAACAGAGAGAAAAGGGATGTGGGATTGATCTGACCATGTAAATGTTTCTTGAAAGTGGGAGTCCAGTGAGGACAGCTGTTGAATTTATTCCTCCAGTAACTCTATGGCTCCACTGTCATACACCTACACACACACACACACACACACACACACACACACACACACACACACACACACACACACACACACACAAACACACTCACGTTGACCATTGTGAGATTAGAACCTCCTACCTATCTAAAGGACATAGTATTTAACACAAGCATCACTGCAGAAGTCTGCCTTCTATACTGAGAGTGCACTTTATAGAGGATGACATCAGCTTTGTGTTTCAGAGAAGAAGATGTTGGGTGAAGGGTGTAACACTGATGTAGACTCACTCTGCCATATAAAAGCTTCTCCAGACTGGTAGTCCAGTGAGGCCAGCAGTACGTAACATCATATTTACACAACTCTATACACAACCCAGATAATCAAGTCCATTTCTGTGAGATTAGAACCTCCTTCCTATCTAGTTACACAATACATAACACCAGTGCCATCACAGACATCTCACTTTGGCAGTGTGAGAGTGCACTTTATAGAGCATTACATCAGCCTTGTGTTGCAGAGAAGATGATGTTGGAAGAGGGGTCTGACATTGATGTGGACTCATGCTGCAGTGTAAAAGTTTCTCCAGACTGCTAATGCAATTAGAACAGTAGTATATATGGTTATATTTACACAACCCTATTCACAGCCCTTCCACACACACACAAGTTGACTGTTGTGAGATTAGAACTCCCTACCTATCTAGTTACACAATCTACAGGACACATTACTTAACACAAGTGCCACCAAAAAAGTCTGCCTTCTACAGTGTGACAGTGCAGTGTACATATGATTAATTTCTCATTCTGTGCCAGAGAAGATATTGTGCTATTGAAATTTTTCTGTAAAGCCATATTTGTTGATATGAAGGAGTAAGTGCACTCTTCTGATCAGTAATAAATACATACTGCTGACTTAGGTGAGCTATGTTGTCATTAATGTATATTGCAAAACTGAGACTCACATGCACCTGCTTGACATAATGCTGTGTAGATGAGATACACACACACACACACACACACACACACACACACACACACACACACACACACACACACACACACACACATACACACACACACATGCACACTTTTGGAACACAGGATGAAGAATGAAGCATTCGTATATCATCAGGTTATGATGATGGTATGTAAACCTTAACAAATACTACTGATATAAGCAATGGCATCTGGTCATGCATGGGCCATGTGCATTTTCAATACAATGCAGTTCTTAATGCTCCAGTGCAGTAGTACTAAGTAATGATGAAGTATGTATGCCCAGACTCTATGTGGTTGCGTATTATTTGTATGTGTAAGTGCTGCAGTACAAACATAATTGTACAGAATGAAGTGTTCAGTCAACCACACAGTTCACTTGAGTACATTAATGCTATTTCCATGTAATGAAGTAATAACATGCTGTAACAATACTTACCTTTAATCAAAATCTCTTCCTAAAGCTCAGTGTTGAGAAATTGATTTGTGAAGATGTTGGGAAAGTATTAGTGCATGCATGATTCTAATTTCAGATGCTGAGATTGGAATGTGAAGTAAAAGTGTTCAGTGGTGCTCCCTGACAACTTTTGTGCAAATAAGGAGCATATAGAAGATGGTCTGATTGTGGTTAAATGTTGAACAGATCTGTTTTATCTTAATGTTTACCATGTCATGATTTTAATATTTATCAGGGCAGTACTTGCTTAATGCCTTGCAGATATACACTTTGTATGTTGGACTCTACCTTTGACCTGTTAGGGTTGATGCTTAATTCAAAAATGAATTGCTGTGCTTGCCTTTCCTACTTGCGAGCTGTTAAGTGGCAAGCAAACAGGGTTAACCACAGTAGAAAATGAGAAAAATGTATTTTGGTTAGCATTCTGTAGTGCAAGCAGGTTTAGTGATGATGTGCAGCCATCAGCACTCTGGATAGTACAGAGTGTAGAAAATCCACCTGTCATCTAACTTTCTTTGTGGCACAAGGTGTAAGCTCAGTGAGCTTAATAAAACAGCAAAGGTCAAGCAGGGGTTCAAATCCAGTATGCAGATAACTTTACAAAGGGTGTAAGAGTGTATTATAAGTAATTTTGAACATGACCGTAAGACTACAAAGGAATGATTATGCTAAATATGTTGATTGCCCAAATTGTGTCGTGAATGGCTAGTGAAATAATCTTTCATTCTTACTATATATCAGCCACGCTTCAATGGAAATTACAAGTTAATTGGGTGTGCAGTTTGTTAAACATGACAAGGATGGTATGTACTTTGAAGTAATTATTATGACCCAGCACATATCCTAACTGTGTGTGTAGGGCAGAATGTCTTGTGAAATGTGGGCATTATGCTTACTCACAGCGAGGACAGTAGCCAAGTGATATAAGATGAACATTTCATCCATCAGTCTACTAAATATGTTACATTATAATGTAATGAGACAGAAGAGGTGATGAGGGAAACTGAGATGGAGAGACACATGACAGTTTGTGTTATAGCACATTTATGAACACCTATATGGTGTGTTTGTATTACTTGTTTCCTCATTCAGAATGTGTCCTGCTTTGTACCTTTAAGTGACTGAGAGAGGGATAGAGAATGTGGAGGAGTGACAATGCATAATACATCCACATAGATCTGGGTTGAGGAAGGTGAGGAAATTGGAAAAAAGTTGCCATGAGGATGGAGTTTTATTGATAACAGATATAGCACATACTTACACACGTAATAGCAATATGGAAAACAAACTATGTTACTGTATAACATGTATCAGGAATCGGACCTTTTACAGTAGAAATAAAACTTTACACACTGGTTGATTAGATTGGCTCACCTCAGATGGGCTCATCCTGCACTAACTTTAAATCACACATTGTAAGAGACACTCACAACATGTTCAATAAAGACATTAGGTAGGTGGCAGTATTTACTGCACTTATATTAATTATCTCCCTTACAGTTTACATGTTATCCAGCAGCCTGATACATGTAAAAGAGTAACTGTATCATAGTTCATTACCCTAAGTCTGTTTTACTGCATCACAGTGCACATATTAATATTTGCATTAAGCTAACTGTGGCAATGTAGACGAAGGAAAAACTCACCGCATTTTGTAATAACACTTGAAATGCCATTTGGCATCAGATAGTACACATGTTTGTAGCTAGACTTCATGCAAATTCCAAGGACTACAACTGATAAAACAGAAGGGAGGTAGACAGATACATAGGCAAGGCATACACATGAAAGAGACTTATAAAAACAGGTAGTAAGAGTTTGACCTAATGCTGAATTCATACCTTTGTCAAGATGCAAAATTAAATTTATAGACTTGATCACTGCCTCAACATACCACAAATGAAATCCTAATGTTGTTGTTGTTGTCTTTCGGCTTTTCCCAGTTAGGGGTCGCCACAGCGGAACTCCGGTCTGCTAATGATTGGCAGTAGATTTTAACAAACGCCGAGGTGCCAGCTCAATGTTCAACCTTCAACGAAGGCACCCCCAGTTACATATCTCAAAATCACACCAACAGTGAAAATCTATTGAGACAAGGGAATGTTTCACTTTTTTCCTTAAGCAGTTAAGCTTGATTGCACTCCATTCAGCAGTGAGCAAGAACAGAAGGCAAGAAACAGAAAAAAAACATAAAAAAATTATGATGACAGTAAATCATAAATCTAGAGTAGTAATTTCTGCATTCCTTCACACAGTACAGAACTGAACTCCAGAACAAATTTGATATTGGACCAAAATCACTGGATTTACAGATTGCTCCCCAGAGAGAGGTATATATCAGGGGCTCATTATTCTGTCATTACAGATACTGAGCAACAAAAGCAGGAGTGCTTGCACTGATAAATATTTTGGATAGTGCATTGTTCTTCCTTTTTCCTTCAGCTGTGAGACCTGCTTTTGCTCTGCCAAGCAGCTTGCAAATTGCAAGAGCAAAAACACACACACACACACACACACACACATATATATATATATATATATATATATATATATTAAAAACACAAAACACAGGGACAAACATGACTTTTATTTCCCTTCATCAACAGTTACACTACTGAGAATTTTCATTAGAGTGAAGAAAAAAAAAACTTTTGTGCTGTCATCCACAGGCATCGTGTGGCGTCTGTTGTATTGCTGGTGCATGGCCAGTACACACACACACACACACACATATGTATGTGTATATATATATATATATATATATATATATATATATATATATATATATATATATATATATATATATATAAAATATATCTTCTTTGTCTGGCTAAGCCACTGTGTGGTTGGTTCTAGTACTTTCTTATGTACCTCTCTGCCCCCTCTGTCACTTAATTTACTCTGGTATCTGAGTTACTCCAACTACAGGGCTGTGGCCCAAAATAAACTGCTATCTTATTCACAAGATGCTTTTCACCTAGTTCTTAGCCCCTTTTTCTTTTTTTTTTGTCAGGCCACTCTTTCAGATTATGCTATCAACCTCACTGTTGACCCCTTCACTATAACTATAAAAGCAACTCTACCTTCTAATTCCACAAGTGGGTTGAATTAATTCAATATTGTTATTTTACTTCTTCTTATTACTATTACTATTTTTTTAATGTGACACACTTACCAGGGCAGTCACTAATGACTGACTCGTCTGACACGTCAAGTGTTAAGCTTTCTTGCTTTTATGTTTTGACTACTGTGATGATCAACACATTACTCAATGCTGCAAAATTCTCTCTTTGAAGCTGATCACTAAACTGATTGCTTATACTGTAGAGTTGGATGTGAAAAACACTTGAACCACGCCACAATGATGCCACTGCCTGGTCTCTACGATAACAACATCTTTTAAGCAAATGCTCAAGAATGTCTTTTCTTTTTCAAGTTTTCATGAAAAATGTATGTTTTATGTTTGTAAGTGAACTATTTGTGTAGCTAACTGTACAAAGCATGTCTTTTTTATTGCAAAATGTTTATATTTTATGTTTCTGTTAACTTTTGTGGAGCTTTTTCCCTGGGCCACCACTGAAAATGGGCTTTGCTCAGTCTGACTTTCCAGGTCAACAAAGGCAAACAGACATGCATGCATACATACATGTATGCTAAATAAATAAATAAATTATAGCAAGCCCATACACCTCAGCCCTGGCAGTAATGCAAAATGTGTTGCACTTGCCTCTTCTACTAAAACATGTCAGAACATTCACTAGATTTCTGAATGGACATAAAAGCTTCCAAGTCTTACACTGTTTAAGCATCATCGAGTCATTCCCTCATCACTTTTTACTCCTCTGTCATCTGACTGAAGGAACCTTAACTTGATACAATCAAGAATTAAATAATAAACTATTATCTCTTTTTAGGGATAGGACTAACAGTATGTGGGCTTGGAGGTTCTCCTAGTGGGCAAATAACCATTAGTGCATGCTGCAACTCATTACTCGTAGCTGGTCAGTTTATAATTCAATAAATGGACTTCCTTATAGCAAATTATTGCTGGCATGGTTTTTATTATAACACTAGCAATGATTTATTGTTTTTTTTTCAAGTTTTCCCTTTTCTCTGCTATTGTATGATCATGGAGCTGTTATGTATAAGAGAGAGGAGTGGAGGGTGAAGTCATTCAATTAGGAGAGATGAAGGTACATAGCTAATCTGGAAAAAAAGTTGGTTTTTTTTCATTTTTGTATTTGGATGAAGTTGCATCTAGTTATTATTGTTCAGTTGCAGCTTTCTCCAGACTGAACTTGAATAAGCATTTTTGAATCACATGAGGGGTGTAGACAATTATTGTTAAGTCTACTTAAGTGGTCTATCCCTTTGACATCCAGTGTCAAATCACATGCTAGAAAATTATTCATTGCACATACTTAGAGGAATCATGTGAAGTAATTCATTGTCCATACACTAAAACCCTTCTTTTTTGATACTGTGATGTTACAGTTCTATCACACAATTTTCTGCCCACCAAGTTTTGTTAACATGCAACCACCTGAAAAAATGAGCAGGAAATTATACTAATATAAATTAACAATAGAAGTAAAAATATGTATAAACTGCTCTAAATATTTCTCTAAATAGCTAACTTGATGCTTTTCTACCTGGAAGTACAACTCCTCTCTCACAAATACAGCAACCAAGGAGGAGGATGAAGAGGGTATTCAGACCCCATTTACTTTTGTTTTTAATACTTTTTATTGGATTTTTAGCATAACACTCTAATATACAATGCATCTGAATCAAATGATAATACAATCCAGAAATCTAAAAAACAAAATGCTCAACAGAACTATATAAATGGTCCTTAACAAATATAAATCTACTCATCAAAATTAATATTTATCTAATAGGTCTTTCAATTTAAGCCAGGGCAATTTCTTATGTGTGCATTTGGTGTTCTGTTATAAAGAGTTTGCAATTCCCTACTGCATACAATTTTTGTTAAATCAATAAAATCAGAAAATGAGAGGAGTGTCTGTCATTTCCAATTCATTGTAACAACTTTTCTTGCAATTGCAAGTAGTGACCAGAGATGATGGGTTTGTATTTGTGGTATTGCGCTTGGTATCAGTGCATTAACTAGTATCCCATTTAACTCTTCATGGTCTGCATGAAGTGGAAATAGTAGAGCACTACAGGGTAGATAGAGACACACTCCAGGTAATCGGCAACTTTTGCCATTCTCAACTGAGACCAAGGGCAAACTGAGGAGAACCCATACCTGTGGAGACCAAACTATGTGTAGCACTTAGAATTTTAGCTATAGGAATCTTTCAGACACCCACATTGAACATTCTGGAGGTATCACAGGCATCAACAGTCAAGATTCTACACCTGTTCCTGAATGCTATGCTACAGCATGCCAGTGTCTATATATATTTCCTTCCATACCCCCTAGGACAGAGCTAGAATTACAGAGGAGTTCTACCCTGTAGCACACTTCACTGAAGTCTTGGATGCAATAGACTGCACCCACATTAGGATCAAATCACAGCCTGGGGAACAGGGAAGTGTCTACATCAACAGAAAAGGGTTTCACTCCCTTAAAGGCCAGGTCATGAATAATGCTAGGGGAAATTATCCTCAGTGTGTGTTCTGGCAACCCTGGCAGTTACCACAACTTAAATATCTGGCACACCTTACAGCTCCATCTCAGTTTTTCTAGGAGTGCTGTCCCACAATGCCATTTACTGAGAGATGCAGGGTATGTATTCAAACCATGGCTGATGATGCCCATCAGAAATGCACACACACCCATGGAGGAATCCTATAATGAGGCACATGCTCAAACAAGAAACATCACAGAGCATGTGTTTGGGCTGCTGAAGCCACAGTTTCAGTGCCTAGATACATCGGTTTGGGGGCTGCTGTACTATCTCAGTACTTGTGCTGAAATTATTACAGTCTGTGGTATCCTACAAAATTTCATCCTTTGAAAACAGCTGCAGCAGGAACATCAAGGGCTAGGAGCATATATTCCACCACCACTGGTAGGGTCACTACATCCACATGCAGGTGAGGAGTCAAAGGGGGAAGCTCCAGCTGCTGTGGGTGTAGGTTGATGTAGGCATCCACAATATGCCCTTGCCCTGACCAAGAGGCAATAGATAGCACATATGTTGACCACCAAAGGGGTACATCTTTTGTCCTGTGCATACACTTAGAGTACAATAGATGCCAGACAATGCTCATGACCTTTACTTCACTATGTAATTGGCTGTGTACTGGTAGCATCAGACAAAGTCAGTCCTGAATGGCAACAGTTGTAACTGAAGGACTGTGAGTGTAATTGTGGGACCTGTAAGAGAAAAATAAATGTGTAAGAACGTGAATGAATGGCAGACACCTCTATAACTGGTATTTGTAAATGTAGCTAAATAGAGTGTGAGTTCTCCAGCAATGCCATCAATATCTGACATGATGACATCTCTAATATATACTTATACAGTTTACCAAATAACCTTTCCCTTGCAACCAAAATACCCACTATAGATAAAGCAGACCAAAAAGTCTACACATCCTTATATTCTCACAAGTGGAGAAATAAACATGATTGAAAACAGTTTCCTCACCTTCAAGTTGCTAGCTACATGGTTATCTTTCAGTATAGATTCAGCCCTCTGAGCACTCTGAATATGCAAAAGAGGTGTGAACTAATTAGAACTGCTGAATACTAAACTTTTTACTTTGTGTAGCACATGTAAACATAGTGTAGCCCTTACACCATTGTTAGGTGATAATGGCTTGCAACTGTGAATGATCACTCTGACTGAAGCAAAACACAGTAATGCACAGACAACTTGCATTGAAGTGGGTGTGTCAGTGAGGATACACATATAAAGTGTGGAACTAACTGCAGTGAGCTTTTAAACAAAACCAAACAACCCACATGTATATTTCCTTCGCATAATAATGCAGGTTCCTGCCTTTGCTGAAAACTGTTGTCCATTGTCATGTACTTGAATAACACCTTGAAAGAAAAATAGAGGTTATGCAATGGAGATTGCATGTCTGATAGTAAAGCAGAGATAAGGGAAGGATTCCCAGAATAGAAACAGAAGACAGAGCTGCAGTTTTGCAAGCATATTCATAAATATTGTGTGATCATTCATTCCACTAAATATGTAATCTACACTTATACAATCAATTGAGCTTGCCCAAATGTATGAACAGTTTAATACAGGATATGAAGTGAGAATTGCTTGTATGCACACTATTTGATTGCTATTGTAAAGCTGTGTCTGTGGCAAACAGAGGTTGACCACTACAACTATGTATGCAAGTGCAAGTTTGCCTTATTTTTAACCATTTTTTCCTTTTATATTTTTTTCCATCACCAAGTGAGCAGCACATGGCATACTACAAACATGTTTCACTGCTTAAGGAACAAGTGAAACAATTAATTTTAATTGCCTTATTAAGTGCAAACACGCTTAGTGGCATTGAACAGCATTCAGCATCATGGAATGGATGGTAATGACTGCAAAAACTCCACCTGTTAGCTGACTATCTCTGTGGCACAACATGTAAATACTGTGAGCTAAAAAAAGAGAGAGCAGAGGTAAAGCAGGGTTTGAGTTTCACAGCAAATATTTTTGTTGAGGGGGTACATAATGAGTAAGTATACAACTAAGTATTGCCTTTTCAATGTGTACTTTGCTTACCTGTGCACAAACATAGTTCACCACTTAAGGAAAAAAGTGAAAAATTTCATTTGGTTTACCTTCCTTTATGCAAACATGCTTAGCAGCGATGTAAGGTCGACAGCACTCTGGGCAGTACTGATTATTTAAAATATACTTGCTCATTACCTTTACCTATAGCACCAGGTGTACATGCAAAGAATTTATGATCAAAACATGAATGAGCCAAGGTTCAACTCCAGCAGGCTATGCTTTTTATTAATGGTGTTCCATTGTTATTGCTCACAGAAGTTTGATTATAAAGGTGATACTACATAACAACAGGTATGTATAGCAGGTTAATTGACAGAAAGGTATCATTACTGTTTGTGTACACTTACTTTTGTAGGTATCATAGCTCATTAATGACTGACACATGAAACCCAGTTGGTTATGTTTGTAACTGGCTAGCATAATAATGATGATTACGTAATAAAAATGCAGTTGCATATCTTTGATGGACACTAGTTTACTGACAATCATCTAGACCCCTCCAGTAACCCAAGTGTAATTGTAAAACAGAATGCATTGTGAGGCATGTATGATAAGTCCAAACTCTATTACTAAAGGTATGCAAGTCCATTCATTTCCATTATATTGTCAAGCATTAGTCCTGAATCACACATGAGAATGCATAAGCCAGAACCTTTTAATGCCACACACATACAGGTCTAATTGAAGTATAATACCACTCACTTTTTAAGCTGTATATCTATAATGACCATTGTAAACAAGCACTTCTTCTGTGACAATGTGGAACAATCACCTGTGTGGCAATGTATGCATTCCCTTTTACACAGGTTTGAATCCCACCTTGTACAAATAATTTTAACAGTGTCTGAGTGCCAACAAAATATGTGCCAAGTCATCATCTTGATTTCTCCAAAGTCAAGGCTTAAAGGCCAAGTCATTGAACATTTCAGTGTTGACTACTGGACAAAGTGTGACCTGGTATAGCAGCACACATGCCAAAAATCAATGCCAAGATTCACATCATCATTGCTATTTCATAAACTCCTTTACTCTTTGTTTGGCAATGTTGTTCTATGGTTACCACCATGCAGACGTGGTTGACATGGTTGTGTGTGTTTGCACACTGGTCATAATATGTGAGATTACAGTATGGTGAAAAAACATTGCTACTGTTAATGGAGGGCATTTGCATACATGGTAAGAAATAGAAAGGATGGCCGCAAATTCAGGGCACAGAAGTAGGGTGTGGAGAAGTCAAAAATTTTTGTTGCACTCCTCGTGAAGCACTACAACCAGAAACTGCAGCAGGGAGATGTACTGGGTCTCAATACAAGGCTGAGGCTTGGAACAGTGTAGCCAAGGCTGTCTCTAGTGCAACTCAGATACAACACAATGGGGAGCAGTGTAGGCACCACTACAGTGACCTTAAGAGTCACAAGTAGGCACAACTCAACCAGTGGCTGGATGAGTTTTGAACTGCTAACAACTCACAATTGTGTAAGTATACAGATCAAGCAACTTAAAATGATATGCAATGGTGTAGACAGCCAAGACTGATAAGCAAAATGCTTTCACGTCTCTTCTTCTCTCATTCTTTATTTCACAGCTGCAGAGGAAATCATTTCAAACAGGGAGGCACATGCTGAGAGAATGGGATGACTCAGAGAGGCAAGTGGTATGTTTGCAACACAACTGACCCTGACTGTAGTAACTATTGTGATTTTGTAGATCTGTAGCAACTTCAGCATGCATATCTTAACTGTAACAGCAAGTGTGCATGCTTTCTTCTGTAGTGGTTGGTGATTTTATTAGTTAAGAGTAGTGCCGTATTCAGATTATGTGTGTTTAATTCCTACAATTAACTTATAGACTCACATTCAAGTATAATTTTTAAAGTTGAAATGCAGCAATATTGGCTTTAATGCCATGCTGTTATCTTATTCGCTAGTATCTTTGAAAGCATCTATGAAATATGTATATATTCTACGGATAACAATTCACAGTCATTTTTTTGGATTGTGAAACATCTATAGCTGGTATAATAATACATTTTTTTATTGTAATAAAGAATGAATGTGACATATCATGGTTCTAAGCATCTCTTCTCTTTTTTGACTCGCCCCACCCATTATCTCTTTTTTTTCATGGGTGGGGTGTAATTACCTGGCATCACACCATTCTGATTTCATACCTTTCTGCCAAGAAACCAAATGCATTTCAGCACAGGGAGGTGGGATAACCACTGTGGCTCAGCCTGTCAATCCTCCACCAGCTGACAAACAAATACTTAACACCTGTTGGACGCAGCCTGGCATTACTGCCTACACAACCCTGACCAACATTGTCTATCATTGATAAGGTAGCTTTGCCCTGGTTGGTGGTGCAGTGGTACTCTCTGTGGGTGCTGGTGGACATGGTGATTATGTCACCCATCAGGAGCTTACAGGAATGGTGCATAATCTAATAGAAACTGGCCTCAGTGCCCACATCAGCTGCCTGGAGAAGTCGCTCCTAAAAATCAAAAAAAGACTCCCACATCAGGGAGTCTCACAGGCAACTGAGGAAGTGGACAAGGATGACAGTTCTGAATGTGAGGACTAGAGTCTCACTGTTCTCATGCTTGATGGGCATGTGCCTCCAATTTCCCCTACCTATCCCCAAGCATGGTACCCCCCCAACCATTTGTGTCCATCACCATCTCCGTGTCTGTCTTGTATGATCTATTTGTCTGCACATGTTTCCTTACCTACCCTACCTGCCTGACCCTGACATTTCTATGTCCATTCTCAAAATTCCTCTCTTTTTGAAACCAGAAAAAAATGACACCTGTCCCACAAAGAAAATTGGCCCATACGTAGTTCTCCACTTCGTATCTTCTTGATACACTGATTTGGTCCAATTAGCTATACAACATCCCTGTGTTTGTGTCGCCAATCCATGTTGTGGTGACAATCCAAATTCATCCAATTTGTCTACATGCCCACATTACTGCAGTGAAGAAGTGGGTATTTATGGTTCTTTCCTAATTCTCTTTCAGATGCATGTATTGCTTCCCATTTGTTCTTTCCTCTGCTTGTCCTCCCATTTCACCACTTTCCTATCAACCCCATTTTCACACATTTAATCTGGTCAAAAAACAGAATCACACATAACATACATGGCCATAAATGGCCCTTAAAAAAGCCTTCACTTTTTGTCCTCAGCATTTGAGCTGAATTTGTCATTGCACACCAGTGCTGAGTGGTAGTGAGTGGCTGCTCATGTCTTGTGGCAAACCCTGTTGAGTTTTTGCCATCGGCCACCCTAGTCTGGTTATCTCCAGAAAGTATTCCTTAAACTCACTAGAAGAACACAAAGATAAAACATAGTAAAAGCACTATTTTGAAACAGGTACTCTTACAATTCAATTGCTGGATGTAATAAAGTGCAACTTTCTATGTGAAGTGTTGACATAAATCGCTTGACAGAAAACTTTTTTTGGCCATAGCATTGAAGGTTCTTCAATTCCACATGCATCTCACATCATCTCATAATGTGATGTTATGTGTCTATGATTTGCTTAATCACACACATCTTAATATCTCACACAGTTATGAGTTCTCATGGAGATATATTGAATACTGGCCAAAAAAAGAGTATTTGAAGTGACACCCATCCCCACAACTATGATGTATTTATAAAAGCTTGATGTACTTGTCATAAGCCTGTTGTCCAGCCACCTGTCTACCCCTTCTGCTATGTAAGTGTGATACATCTGCCTATCAAGTAAACTGTAAGGTGGGCCTCAACTGATATAAATGTCAAAATTCAATTACTACATGGCACCACTATATTTCAGATGTCCCACATCTTCTTCCAACAGATGTATATGGATGTACTAATTATTGTCACTCTATATGTCCTCTATCCTTATCTCATGTTCTGATTGAGAAGACACATCATACCGATGCACCATTAGTGTGTTCATGAATGTGCCAGGACAGTACCTTCTATGTCATCTGCATCACCTCCTCTGTCTCATAAGAATATACTGTAGCATCTTTAGTAGGGTAATGGACGAAATGTTCATCTAATATTATGTGGAAAATGTCATTACTGTGAAGAAGCATACTGCACACACTTTTCAGGATATCCTTCCCTACACAAATAGCATATCTGATGAGTCATACTGCACATTTCAAAAGCTATACCACTCCTTATCATTTGTAGTAAGCTGTACACACAATAAACCTGTGATTTGCAGTGAGGCCTACAAAACAGCTACCAGCTGTATAATTTATTTATTTTATTTATTTATTTTACATTTGTTGACCAGGATATCCGACTGGATACATGTCCATTTTCAGCGGAGGCCCAGGGAGAAAAGCTCCAAGGTAGAACATACAGTAAAAAAATCACAAAATGATTACAAGTTACACACCATTTACAGGCTCCAGTTGAGAAAGCGGGTAATATAATCATACATTTCTAAAACAGTGTTTCAAATTGACTAGGCAATGTAACATGATTACAGACTATAGGGGACGATCCAGTGGGGTTCTGAACAAGGACATAGCCAGTGAGTTTTAAAGTATAGATTGAGGCTTTTTTTTTAACTGAGTAAGAGAGGGCTCAACAGTAAGATCAGCAGGAAGAGAGTTTCAGGTTTTGCCAACAGAGATGACAAACAGAGAGTCCCCAGCAGAGTTGTTGATTTTGGATGTTTGAACCAGTAGTTTATTAGAAGAGTGAAGTGACCTCAGGTTGCTATAAGGGTTGATGATATTTTTTTTTTCAAAACAAGTTTATTGTTTTAACATATAAGAGAAATATCATAACAATTTTATACAAATAATTAAAAATAGGTATTATTATAATATTCAACAAAACAACTAAAGTATTTACAAAGACATCCACTACAATCAGATCAATTAATTAAACTAAAATACTGTGCTATTGAAATTAGAATTTTTTTAACAAATTTTGTAAATTATCCCATACAATAAAATGTGATGTTTTTCTAGTTGTTCTCATTCTAATTGTGCTTATTTCCATATGACACATTATATTCATAACATTTTTAAATTCATTGAACGAAGGAGGTGTATCTGAAATCCAATTTCTAGTTATTATTTTCCTAGCCACTGCTAGGATAGACCATAACAAGGGAAGCTTAATCTTTTAACACATTGAGGTACAGGTGTGTTGAATAATATAAGAGACTTAGAAATAATGAAATTATCTGTAAAAGAGCCTGCAAAAATTCATTAATTGACTTCCAGTATTCTTTCAACTTCATACAGTCATAAAACATATGAGCCCAGTCAGCATTAATTTCTACATTACATCTCTTACATAGATTATCTTTATTATTAATTTTATTCATCATCAAAGGTGTATAAAAAGATCTATGTAAAAATTTCCATGTATAAAGTCTCCAGACAATGGAAGATGTAGTTCTATAAGCAGATTCCAATATATATTGTTTATCTTGTTGAGTTGGTGGGTCCCCATTAATAGAGGTGAAATAATTCCAGTATGAATCTACATTGTAAAAAGTTTCTTGTCTGATAATTTTATGTATATATGAAAATTTACCTTTATCAGAAACTTTATGCTGTAAATTTATTATCAAGTAATCAATCAGTTTTGGAATAGATTCTTTAACTGTTATAGACATTAGATCTATTCTATCAATGAGATGTTGTCTAAAGATCTGAACCTCTAACCAGCAAGTTTCTCTTAGATCAAATTCTTGTTTTAAGAAATCTAGATTTTTAACTTTATTATCAGATATCAGCTGATACCAGTACTTTAGATTATTATCTATAGCTAAATGAGCTCCTTCAGAAGTAGATGACATAAGCATACCCTGAGTATAAATTATAGACAATAAATAAAACAATAAAATTCCATTCCCTATACTTAGGGTGCATGAATATAAAGTTACGATAACTAATAATAATATTTAATGGGTAACAGACCATATGTTTAGGTGTAATAGGTGAAGTACAAAATTCCTTTAGCAACCACAACATGGAGTTATTTATAATCATATTTTTATGTGTTAAGGAGATTTTCATGAAGTGCATACTAATTAGCTCCCAATAATCTTTCCATTTTGCGACATATGACCGATCTATTAATAAAGTAATAACTTTTATAATAGAAGAGATAATATATAAATTAAAGTCTGGAAAAGAAATACCCCCTTGAGTCAGCTATTAGTATGTTTCTTTAATGCAATCCTAGGTCTATTAGATGCCCATAAGAAATTTAACATTAGTGTATTCAGTTTCTTGATAGTTATTTTTGTAGGTGAAAGTATTATTGATTGTATTAAGTATAAAATCTTGGGGAATATTATTATTTTAATAATTGTAAGTCTCTCCTCCATAGTAAAAAACATATTATTCCAGGTATTAAAAAGATTTTGTATATTAAGAAAACAGGTATTATAGTTATTATATATAATAGATTTAATATCTTTAGATAGTATTATACCTAAATAAGTTATCTGACCTGAGTTGGGTACATATTTAGTAAAATCACTAATGAGAGTATTTTTTCGTGTATATAGGTAGTATTTTAGTTTTTCTTCATTGAATATTAAACCAGAAATACTTTTAAAATTCATCATTTTATCAAATAAAGACTGCATAGAAGAATTAGATCCTGCTGATGTAATTAGAACATCATCTGCAAAAGTTGAATTTTTGATGTTGTATTTTCTTCTATTTCAAAACCCTCTATGTCAGTACTGTTTCTAATCAAATTAGCCCAAGGCTCCATTACTAAAGTGAATAATAGTGGAGAAAGTGGACATCCTTGCTTTGTACCTTTAAGAATGGGTATTTTTGTGAAACATATGTTCCTACCTTAATATAAGCCAGCGTTCCTTTGTATAAATGCTCAATTAAATTTACAAATGCATCAGAGAAATTTGTGCATTTCAGTAAGGTAAACAGATAGTCCCAACTTACTGAATCAAATGCTGAACTTATATCAAGACTAATAAGTGTTAAATCTTTCTTTTTCCTATTTGCAAAATCAATTAATGTTAAAGTTCTTCTTATATTATCAAAAGTATTTCTATTTACAATGAAGCCCGTCTGATCTATGTCTATAATGCGGGATAATTGTCTTCAATCTATCAGCAAAAATACTCATAAACATTTTATAATCAACATTAAGTAATGAGATGGGTCGATATGAAGAACATCTAGTTGGATCTTTATTAGGTTTTAAAATTGGTGAAATAAATGTATATTGCCAAGATGGGGGGGGTTATTAACTCAGTTTGGGCCAGAATAAAAACCTTATGTATTAATGAATATGTAGTTTTAGAAAGGATTGTATATATCTCTGGTATAATACCATCATTACCCGGTGCTTTGTTTGATTTAAGCTTATTTATTTGTGTAATAACTTCTGTATATGAAATACTCTTGTCCAATAGTTTAATCTGTTGTTTATTAAGCTTTTTATTCATGTTTGTGGTTATAAACTCCTTTATTTTATCTTTAGGTTCCATGTTAATGTTGTTATGGTTAATCTTGTGAAAGTGATTTCTAAATTCATCCAGTATTTCTGGTATACTAGAAACATTCTTCTTTTCCTTAGAGAAAAGATTTCTTTGATATGGTTTTGTTTATTCAATCTTTTGTTTTATTTTTAAGTCTATGTAAGTATTTGGGGCTTATTGAATAAGACAAAACTTGTATTTCTCTAAAGTTATTTTAACTTTATGAGTTAAAATTTCTTTGTATTTCTCATTTAGTTTGTTTATTTCTTCAATAACTTTCTTGTCCATAATATTTTCTTTATTATTATGTTTATAAGAGTCTAGTTTACTTTGAATATCTAACAATTCCTTATCCCAAGATTTCCTTTTGTTATTATACCATCTGATACTTTGTCCATATAGATATGATTTTAATGCATCCCAAACATAGACAATGGAGACTTCAGGAGTATTATTTATGTCTAGAAAATGTTGTACTTCTGAAAGTATATATTCTTTATAGTCTTTTAGCTGAGTTAAGTATGCTGGTATCCTTTTGATCTGAACATTATGAGTATTTTTATCATGAATTCGAAAACAATTGAGTTATGATCAGATATAGGACATGAAATGATTTTGGAATTAATTAAATCTGTTACCATCTGGTTAGAAATAAAGACCCTATCTATTTTTGAATAAGTTTTGTATCTGTTAGAAAAAAAGGTGTATGGTAATGATTTTGACTCTATCTGATTATTAATATCATTCAAATGATAAGAATTAGCAAAATCATTTAAATGTTTTGCATTAGATGTAATTCTTCTTTTCTTTATAGTGGTAGTATCACTTTCATGTAGTATACAATTAAAATCACCAGCTAAAATAATATCCCCTACAGAGAATGATATGATCTTATCAATATGATGTTTCACTGTATTAATACCAATTCCAGGTATCCAATATACATTAATTAAAGTGTAAGTCTTCCCATTAATTTGTATTGTAACCATACAAAACATTCCTTTGTCATCCTGATAAGACTTAATGGTTTTAGGAATGGGCATACTTTTATTCCATAAAATAGCCACTCCTCTTTTTTCTGAGTGTGCTCTGAACTAACCAATACTGTATACTTATTAGTGGCTAGTTTATCAATATCTTTTTCAAGAGATGGGTTTCTTGCAGGAAGACTAGATTGGCCTTGTGTAGATTAATGTATCTTATTAGGCTTGCCCTTTTACACGGATTATTCAATCCATTAATGTTTAAAGAAATTCCTTTTAAAGATGTCATTTGGCATTTTTAAAACTCAAGAATCTTATGATCGAAATAACAAATAACAAGATAAATAATGTTACATCTCCTCTTTTAGGTGTACCTTTAAACATAGCTGTATTTATTAAATCTCTTATGGGATTTTGTATAGGATTCAATTTTGTTTATAGTGACAATGAGTGTACAAAATATATTGTGGATGTCAAAACTATATACATATAACAATGAACAAGTGAAAATAATGTAAGGATTAAACCTTGCATCCGCCTGGAGTTGAAAACTCCAACTTAGAGCAGTATTTACTACTCAAGTTAACCCCCTACCCTAAGCAGCAGTACCTCAGCTACCACCTTATCAAT